>NC_053403.1:16471145-16718645 GCF_016859285.1 Xiphias gladius
TGGGAGGGGTGGGAGGGTGGGGGTTAAACAATTTTAAGAAACAAGAGTGGAATGGGACAGTGGGGGCACAGAATGGAAAAATTGTGATGGGAGGTGGTTTCCTCTACTGTTGAGGCTAGAGCTCTTATCGACAGGCACCCAGGGGAGGTGACCCCACACAACAAAACAGACAGCATCACAGATTTCAATTCTTTACTAGTTTGTTTTTTTTTTCAGTTGTGTTTCTATTTTCTTTCAAGTTTTACCAGGAAGTGCTTCATTGCTGAAGTGGTTTGGGGCGACCACTGCTTCTCCTCTCGAGCTTTTCACTACAAAATGGACTTTGCAGCTTAAACAAGGCATGTGCTCGAGTCCAAGGGGCCCAAGGTCTGCTGAGTACAGACTTGAACGCATCTTTTTTTTTTTGGAAACTTATGTCACAATTTTTTTTTTTAATGATCTGGCATTAATGGTAATGCTACTACTCGATTCTCAGTTGAGCAAATATCCCCTTAGACTATAAAAGGCACTGTGAAAAGAAAGGCTTATGTTTGACCTCTTCAAACCAAACATACCTCATTTATGGTGCAGTCTAATCTCTAACAAGTGTTTTATAAATACAAGGGTCTTGCTTGAGAAGAGTAGAAAAAGTGATCACTATCAGCACAGTAGCTGCCCCTGTTTGACTTCTCAACACACAGCAACACTCTGTAAATCCCAGATGAGCAGTTACATCTCTCTGACCTCTCCTAAGCCTCACATGAATGACACTGACTTGTACTGAATGCTAATGACTATGTTAAACACACTCTTACAATGGCTGGATGGGAATGGGGGAACCAAAAATAAATCCAACAATCCCCTCTCACATAACTGGTGCAGCAAACCGGGCATGAGCTGGACCCATCCCAACAACCAATCAAACAGATCTAGACATGTAATAAACTCATCTGACCTCTTTTTGAGCCACAGACACACACCACAACCCATTAACTTATTGCCTACACAATTAAAAGGATCCTTTTAAGAAAGAATCTAAATTTGTCAGAGAAGTTGGCACCGAACTAGGCTTCTACGCAGGAACAAAGATCTAATAGATGAAAAACATGGACCTCTGTCAGGCCAGCACTGTTTGATGAACAGAACTGCGTTGTAATGGTTTTAATCCAGACACGCTCTACTATCGAGTCCCTGGTGACCCTGTCCCGATTAACAGAATGATCAATGAAATTTCACAGCAAATGGAAAATTAACTGAGAAAAAAAGGGCAAACTCCAAACAGACCAGTTATACAGCTAGAAAGTGTGTTTTACTCTGAGAAGAGCTCCTATTATACTATGTAGGAAAAAATATAAACAGCTGTCTAGTTTAAATGTTATGAGAAAAATAGCTACTATTCAATATATAGAAACAACTGACATTTTCTCATCAACTGATGATTTTTTTTTTTTTTAATTAAACCAAAGAAGTTTTCTGTGGAGGGGCTCATATTATTTGTATAAGCACCTGACATCTACAAAGAAGAGGCAAAAAGAGAAGACAGCTTACACACACACACACACACACACACACACACACACACACACACACACACACACACACACACACACACACACACACACAGAACAGAACAGAACAGAACACCTGAGAGAAATAACCAGAAGGGGGCAGCACAGCACCCCAAAAACACAACAGGTTGAGAGGACAGGAATAGAGAAAAACCAGGGAGGAGAAGAAATAACAACACTGCAGAATCTTGGGGGAAGTTCACGGTGCGTGTCGTGGTCATGCAGGACCGTCCAGCACCTCAGATGTCTCTGCTGGACAACAACCAGGTGGGGGGGAAGAGGGGGATCAGTAAGGACTGAGCACCGCTTGTCCGGAAAGCTGAACCAGGCTTAGATGTGTGGCTTTAGACATTTTCTGTCAGGTTGAGCTGGGACTGTTCACTTCTGTGTTGTGCTGGGCTGGACTGAGATACCAGAGTTCTGTTGTTGTGCGGGCCTCTGTGGGCCTGTGGTTCCTCTGTGGATGCTTCTGTTGCTGGTTTATGGTGGATCTGGGGTGGTCTCTTAGTGGCCGTCGTGCGTCGTCAACATTTCCTCGGCCCTTCGGTGCAACTCCAAGGCTGTGACAGTGGAGATGTCCTTGGGGAGCTCCGATTTCCTTCGCATCAATGGGCGCTCTCTTCGCTGATCTTTCTGGATCTGGACACAAGGAGACAGTGGACAGAGAGGGATTAGAAACATTCAACAATGATACATACTCCTGGTTCATAGACATTTAACTTCTGCCTCCCATGGGAAACAGAAAAGTGTGACATTTATCTCTCTCATTTTTCTACCTATGCAATCGAAACAAAAACACATCTGCCTTCTCACGCACCCTGCTCACACTTTTCAACAAAAAAAATTCCTGATCTGCATTTGGCACTGTGGCTGCACATCCAAAGCAAAGTTGACAACATGAGCAAACTTCATTCTGCAATGTGAAAGTTGAAAAAAGAAAAAGAAAATATGAGCATGATTACATCTACAGGCAAAGAAATTAGTCTGAGTAAAAATTCTGGTTTTCAGATTCCCCTGGTTTGTCCCCTGTTCCACTTAGAAGTTGGGAAACAGCTGGGATGGTACTTCACATGACCGACCTCTTTTAGGTGTTAATAATCATCTTGACAAAAGGAATTATTTATTGGATGGGCTGAACGTGTATAACATTACCTGAAATAGCCTCAAATGTGTGAGTTGTGGGTGGCAACAAAACAAATTTAGTTTGGTGTCTACCTACATCTAAATAGCTGGATATCTGTATGCTTTTCCAGACACTACATTGACTCAAAAGCATGAGGGAGCTTCCAATCTTCATTATGAATCTTCATTGTATTTGAAAGGCAAACAAACAATTTTCCTGCGGCGATCATTAAGGTTTCTCTGATTCCGATTCAAATTTAAGTACAGAAGGGCAATCAGTGAGCGCAGACCTCCGCCAAGGCCAGCGTCAAACAGCGTAAACCAGATTTTAGGGGGGGGGAATCAAATTCATAGTAAATGATCCAGCTCTACCCCAAAATTTAATGGGTTCTTCCCTGGCCCATGCCCCTTCCCTCCATCAAGTTTGGCGCTAATCTGTTAGGTACTTTTTGCATAATTGCATAATCCTGACAAACCAACAAACAGACACGGGTGAAAGCATAACCTCTTTTGCAGAGGTAATTATGGTAATTTAAATATCAAATGAGAATTATTTGCTGAGATTTGACTGCCAACAGCCAGCTTACTAGTGTTTCTGCTGAGGCAGAAATATATAAAAGATAAAAGCATAGCTGTGTTTCTTAATACTACCAAAATACAACAGTGAGCAAATTTTTCTAAATGTATTTTGATTAGAAACATGATACAATACAACCCTTTAAACCACTCCATTAAATCAAAGCTGTAGCAGGTTTACACAAGGCAGCCACACTGTACATGAGCTCTACCCTTCCTCAGACAGACATGTCTGTATATTCACTGCTACACCATACGCAGACACACCATTCCTCACCTGTGTTGCTTCCTCCTCTACGGCTTTCTTTAGCATGTTGACATCGTCTAGCAGTGGCCCGTCTGTCTCCATGTCCATTGGACTGCCTGAGCCTACTGAGTCAATGTAAATCAGAAACTGTACACAGAGAAGAGAAGAAAATGAAATGTTAAAGGGGACCTCAACATTGATATAACTTTTGACTTGAGGCCTTTCGTCAACTTCACATTCAGACTCATTCTGAATAATCAAAGAGATCTCATCTCATGCTAACGTGCACATACAGAGATTTCGGAAAGAATTCAGGCCCCTTCACTTTTTCACATTTTGCTATGTTGCAGCCTTATGCTACAATAGAATAAAAATAAAAAAATAAATAAAAAATCAGTCATCAGTCAATCACTCATCAGTCTACACTTAATACCCCAGAATAACAAAAGGAAAAACTGAAATATCACACTGAAATAAGTATTCAGACCCTCGGCTTGGAGACTAGAAATTTAGGTCAGGTGCTTCCCCTTTCTCTTGATCATCTTTGAGATGTTTCTACAACTTGACTTGGAGTCCACCTGTGGTAAAGTTCATTTACTGGACATGATTTGGAAAGGAACACACCGGTCTATATAAAGGTCTCACAGCTGACAATGCATATCAGAGCAAAAACCAAGCGATGAGGTTGAATGACCTGCTTGTAGAGCTCAGAGACAGGATTGTGTCGAGGCACAGATCTGGGGAAGGCTAAAGCTACAAAAATTTCTGTTGCATTGAAGAGTCCCAAAGGCCTCCATAATTCTTCAATGGAAGAACTTTGGAACAACCAGGACTGGAGCTAGTCGCCCAACCAAACTGAGCAATCTTCCTTCTGGACGTTTCTCCCATCTCCACACAGGATCTCGAGAGCTCGTGCAAAGTGACCATCGGGTTCTTGGTCACCTCCCTTACCAGGGTTCTTCGCCCCTGATTACTCGGTTTGGCTGCAGCAAGCTCTAGGAAGAGTCCTGGTTTTTCCAAACTTCTTCCAATTCAAAATTATGGAGAAAAAGGAGGCACCTGAGCTAAATTTCAAGTGTCATAGCAAAGGGTCTGAATACTTATGTCAATGTGATATTTCAGTTTTTCCTTTTGTCATTAAGGGTACTGGGTGTAGATTGATGAGGGATTTTTTATTTTATTTTAGCATAAGGCTGCAACATAACAAAATGAGAAAAAAAGTGAAGGGGTCTAAATACATTCTGAATGCACATATATAAGTTCTCTTTCCCCTCTCTAACCTAGCATATTTTTGTTTAAGTTTAAGTTACTGCGGCAATTTCGAAATGCATTAGCCAGTAAAGATGTCTGCAGCATTCATAGTACTGCTGGGTTAAAATCTCTTTGCTCACCTGTGGATTTGACTTTGCTAGATTCTCAATCTTCAGCCACGCTTCTTCTCTCTCTTTCCATTTGGCTTTCTCTCTGAGAGACCAAACAAAACAAAATCAATTAAAAAAATCATTAAAAGATGACTACAAAAAGGAAAACTTTACTCATCATATACTGACATCTCAAATCCGTTAAGTTACAGAGCCTTTCTGGTAGTTTGTGGGTCAGTTAACTTTCATGGTTTACTTATGTGCTTAGTCATTTTTTCCATTGCTAATGATGTTTTTGTATGATGCGCTCAATGCTGTGTTTAACAATGCTACAAGACCAAGGAAGCTGCAGCTGCACTGGAGATTTGGACATGTCATTTCACTTGTGACTTACTTGCTTTTCTCTGCCCTGAACTGTTGGGTGCAGTCATCAAAAAGCTTCTGGTTCATCTCCATGAAGAGTTTCAGAGCATTGTAGATCAACCCGTGGATGGTTCTGCAGACACAAAGATTATGACCGGTGACTTGTCGTCACAATCCCTCATTAGACAGACAAACACAGAGACAGACACAAGGTGAAGCCAGTGTAGTCACTCACTTGTTCCAGTGGGTCTTGGAGTTGCGGTAGAGGGCTGGGAACATGATTGGCAGGATCTTGGCGGCGTTGTCACTAATCAGGCTCATGATGTACTCATTGTTCCAGTAGTACAGAGCTCGCTCCGCCACCTAATGACACATTAGTTCCTAACAAGTTACGCATGTACACAGACAACTTGTGATAGAAAAAAAGAAATTGTACTGGAATAAATGTCAGACCTGAAAGTGTGGGCTGGACACACACTTTGCCAGCTGTCTGAAGAGGGGCTCCATGACTTTGACAAATTCTGAAGGTTCAATCACGTCCAGGATCTCCTCCAGTTCATTGAGGAACATCACCTCTTTTGGACTGTGGGTCTTTGGCCAGTATTTCAACAAAGCCATCACCGTCTGCAGGCGCACAAGCACACACAAACAGGACAACAGGCTTACTAATGAAGAATGTTTGGACAGCTGATTTGTCCATAATAATCTGTTGTTAAGGACTACCGGGGCTAGTGTTTACAAAAAGTTCAATAACACACTACAGACAAAGTAGACAACATATTTAGAGAGATAAAGTACCAACAGCTATGTATATACTTTGTTTGTATGTCATTGTACTTGTCTCCCGGGATTGGGGACTTTTTTCCTTTTGTTTTCCTGTCCATTATTCTGAAATCAGACAGGATCAGCAAGGAAATGGCCTATATGTTATTTTCTCTCTGTTTATCCCCTTTTTATTTTATTTAAAACAATTCAAATGCATTTCCTCTGCTTTTGAAGACATAACAAAAGACTGCTTCACATTTTTTTCGTGGCAAGCCAAATATCCTGTTCATGACTACCTGATAAATCACATTACAACGTAGCATACAAATGAAATTAATGAATGAAAACAAGACTTTGGCAAGGGAGTCCTCAGGTTCATACCAGTTTTCTCTTGAACAGAAAGGATATTGAAGGATAATTCAATCAACAATATTAACAACATAACGTTAATAAATCAAATCTTACCGGTTCTGTGAGGGTGCTATCCTTCTCTAAGAATTGTACCACACAGTAGGCCAGCTAAGGGAGAAAGACAACATCATATTTGCCAACGCTACCAAAACTACAGGAATATAAACACTGATGTTATAATGTCTTGTTTATGGCAAAGCAAATCATAATGCAACATTGAAAAAATAGTTACCTGTGGGTGATATACACTAAGCGACTTGACTTTGTGTAAAGGCAGCAGAACTTTCAGCAGGAATATCTTGTGTTCTTCTTTCAATGGTAATGCAAATCCATTGATTATGCTGTAAGGAGAAAGTGGTCATTAGGGAAATAAGTGCTGTAGCTGTACTTAAGAGCTCCACTCCAATTGATCCACTTCTTACCTGCCTAATATTTCCAATAATTCTGCTATTCCATTATGATGTTCAGTCTCATAAATGAACCTGAAAAATAGCAATCAGAAACATGTGAGTTCATCACGGTAGTTTAAGAAAAAAAACCCTCCATTAAACACAAAAACAACACAAGTGCCACTAATATATCTAACTCAAATACTCACTCACCTATAAAATATGTTATTAATCTGTTTCCTAATGTATGCTCGTAGGCCCAGGAACTTGCCATAGATGCGATGCAGAGTGGTCTTTAAAAAATCTCTTTCCCTGGGGTCTTCACTGTCAAATAGTTCTAAGAGCTGTGCACAAGAAAAGGTTACTCATACACTAATAGTAAATACTACTGAGCAGCAAATACAAAGACAAAAAAAAAAAACTTACAATAACACACACAAACTTGTATCACTATGTGCTCACCTGCATTACAAACCTCTGGTCAATATACTTTTTGGCTATGTTTGGTTGAAAGTCAGGTGACTCTAAGAACCGTAGGAAGAATTCATAGACGAGCTGTGGAAGAAAACAATAGGTTGAGTTATTTGAATGTAACAGCTGAATGGATTTATTCTCATCACCTTGCAGTGAATGAGCAAGACGTTGTCCTAGTGTGTCTGCGTATTTGTTTACTGTGTACCTGTAGATGTGGCCATGCAGCCTCTAGCGTAGGCTCATCTTCTTCTGGGTCAAACTCTGCACCTGTGGGGTTGGATGATGGCGGCAACGTCCTAAACATATTCACAGCAAACTGTGGAACAGTCAGAGAAAGGTAAGTTAGCTCAACACTCCATTGAAAATTTCAAAATTCTCAGTTAAGACAAAAGGATTCATGATACCATGTTTGAACTCCCGACAAAGATGTCAATCACAAATTCAATCTGTTCATTTTACAATACAGTGCATACAAAAATATTTCAGTGGAACCACTGGACAACAAGAAGTGTCAAATTCTCTTCAGACCCTGGTGTTCAAAGGCTGCTTGTGCATGGAAACAGGCAGAAAAAGAAAGCTGTGATATGTCTTATATCTAGCATTAGCCTGATATCAAATACGTGGGGAGTTCAGTTCACTGATTAAAGCTAATGAAAGAACTTCAAAAGAAATTAAAAAATTACAAGAGACTAATTTATTTGAAATACAATTACATTCCTGTTGATGCTTGGTAAAATTATAAATTAATAACAATTTCCACTGAAGAAAAGCATCTCAAATTTAAGTCTGGTAATTGTTGCTTTTTTATAAGTGCTGGTGGACTGATTATGTCTGTGATCTGAAGAAGAAAGAGTCTCTACAGAAACTGAATGTTTTAATTTAGCTGAATACTTTAATAAACAAACCTCTTTTTACAGACACTGTGCATTGACCTACAATCAGTTTTCATACTGCATTCAGCCTTACCTTTGTCCAGGGTGAAAAATAACAGTTGCTATTACCAAACCCTCGTAACCATTTCCTCATGCTGTTATCTTTGTCTATTATACCTGACACTTTGACAAACAATAACTGAATATTTGCCTCTAAAAAACACCTGACAGCTGAAATAATGGAACTGAATTGGGAATTCTGAAATGCATCAGACACAGTATTTGACGAGCAAATAAGACAAATAATCAATAGGTTGTGGTGCAACTGACTGCTAAAAAACTCTTTGCAGCTCTGTCAAGCAACCTTTCCATGCCAAAATGGACTAAAAGTATGAGATATGCGGGCCATTTTCCTGCACAGACCACAGTAATTGGTACTGTAATAAATGTTCCGTAGCCTATGCAAACTGGTTTATCAATACATTTTATTTTGTCTTTTGGGAACTACTTAGCTGCCAACTAAAAATTAAGCACTCCACATATTGCTTTAACAGATATGTCAATAGAAACAATACAAATTTGCCATCAAACCGTTTAATGAGAAAATTCTGTCTTTTCTTTATGAAAAAGAATGAATGAAAATTTAGATTAGTGGTTGAAAATTCCCTCCTGCGCTGGTGTATGATAAGACCTTGTTTACCTGACAATACCAATCCCGCAAACTGGGAAGATTCCATCTATTTTCCCTCCGAGTCTATTATCCCTTTCCAGCGAGCAAACTTAGACAGTCCCTCCAGCGTGCAGCATAAACCATTTCTTACCCCCCCTCAGAGAATTGGACTAATGGAGCAACCAGTGTGATGTCAGCCAAACGTCTGCCAAAAATATTGCTCTAAACCTTCAACACTGAGGAATCAAACATGCTCTAAAAGAACAAGGACTTATGGGAGAAAACAATGCATACAGCCTTAACATAAGAATACACTCTTTACCGTTATAAAAGGAGTTTGTCGTGTCAATCTCCACACTTTGATGATGAAAACCATCAGTGGACTTCAAAGAATCCTTGTCTTTAAGGGGGCAGGGGAAAGGGGTTGCCAGGAATAAGAATATATTTTCAAGCTGATTTGGCAGCTCTGTTGCATTTTCTACTGCACTGATCAAATAAAGCCACAACAAGGAGGATCGAGGGAAATTTGCACCTTGATCATCTGCAGTTTACCATGTATCATTGAAGCAGGGCTTTGATTAACATCAAAGGCTTTTTAATATGGCTTGGGAAAGCAAAGCTGGCCTCATGAACACATCCAGGCCACAAACTCAGAGGGATGCATTTCTGATAAATATACAGTAGGAGCTCAATGACAGCCACACTGACTATTGAATGAACAGGTTCAGATGGGTGGAGGATCTTTAAACACCCACCACTAAGTGACCACTTCAGGGAAACAAAATAAATGGGTCGCTTAACGGTTTACCAAAGATTTAAAGGACAACAGTTGAGTCAGGTTTGTATGACACAGATATTTGGGTTCAAACTGAGGTCAGTGATGCTCATGTGAGTTTCAATGACTTGGGGAGGAGCCAAAAAATAAAGGCTGTAAGAGTCTGATACCAGTAAGAACCAGTGACAGTGGAAACAACAGTGAGTTCTCTTCCCATGGGTAACGAATATAGCCCACATGAAAAAGAAAGATGTAGCTTTTTAACAAATTGCAGATCATTACAAAGAGGTTAATGGAATATGACAGTAATAGGTACAATGTACTGAGTCAGATGGCTCTTCGAGGTTGCATCTATTCAGTAAAATACAGTAGAGCTTTAATCACAAGCATGCCTTAGAACTTTACCGACAAGAAGAGAAAACTTGTGTGGGAAAAAGTGATGATGTGATAAATGTTCTTAATGAAGAACAAGAACTTAAGATAAAAGTATTTTTTTGTTTAATGCATGACACTATACTGTTTAATGCCATTTGAGAAACAATGATAAAATATAACCCATCAAAGCAGTACTCTATGCAGCCCCAAAGAGTTACTGTGGACTGCAGTAAAAGACATTGTTTTCCTATGTGGAAATTTCTGTATCATAATGATTTATAAATCAACATTTTACTCTGAATATTTGTTGCTTATCACCATGAATAAGTTAAAAAAAAAAAAAAAAAAAGGTTCTGTGCTGGAAATTAATTTCACAATTTATAAGACAAACCAAGGGTTTCTTGTAAAGTCAAGTCATGGGGTATAAAAAAAGACAGTTAACTTGATTATGTTCACATCTCAAATTATTGGACAGTTTAAATAATTACATTTTCTGTTAGGGAACATTCAATAGCTCAAAAATAAAATAATATCTTTGTTAATTTTTTTTATGTCAATGTCAATGACAAATCCAAGTCCCTAATTCACTCTGTTTTAATACTGACCATGTGAACCACCTCTGGGTAGATGGGTTCCGTGATTACGTTCCTGTTGTGGGTGATATACTCCACCATCTCGCTCAGCGCTGCCCGTTTCACTTCCTTCCATTTCAGGTCACTCAGTGGATCTGAGACAAAATCGAAGAGGACGCAGCACTGCCGCAACTTCTGAATGAAGAGCTTCTCCTGCTCAGCAGGGGGAACATCTATAAGACAGAAATGGAGGGAAGATGGGAATTAACAGGTGTCATTGTGTGTGAGGATTTCACTTTTATCAGAAAAGAACAGGAGCAAGTTCTCTTTACAAAACAAAATGTTAATCCTATTTAACAGCAAATACAAGAGCAGTGAGATGCAATTGTGCATTCAAGTTAGTAAAACTGTATCTGAGAAATTATCCCCAATTCATTCATTCAAACATTTTCTGGAACACTGTTCAAACCAAATGCTTGTTTAAAGTAATCCAAAACTAGACCAAATGATATAGGAAAAGGTAAATATTAGGCATAACAGAATGGGTCATAGAGAAGTGTCCAAAAAACTTGCCAGAAATTAAATATTTAGGAAATCAAATGCATGAAGCTGTAGCACCTGACACTGTCTTTTATAGACAATAAAAAAGTAGTCTATTTAATCTCTGCTGTACTTGTGGTGGTAATGACTTGTATGCTTTGAAACTTTGTTTGTCGCCATGGTAATCATTGCCAAAAATTATTGTTCAAAGGTTTTTCTTTGTTTTCTTTCTCCTCCTCCTCCCATCCCCTATCTAGCAGACACTGATAATTTGTACCAAAGCTTCAGAGAGATATCAGGTTCAGTACAGCTGTATTTTGCCACTGTGGCGTTCAAGCGGTTACGTGAAGATACTTCATTTAAAGACTTCATAAATCAATAATTTAGCCTGTCAAAGACAGTGTCACCGCTATATTAATGATGCATGAGCTCTATGTAAGCCTTGAGGAATAATGGGCCACACCTGTCTGTGTACAACCATTACCTTGCAATTTAAAAAATCATTACATGTTTTTGTATATACTGCACACTCATTGTCAATGAGCCAACCTCCATTCTGTGCCAGTGTGCATGTATTATCACCATACAACAGCTGCGTCAAATAAATCAATGATTAGCACAAATGATTAAAACACTCACTCAACATAATATACAATCAATTAAATAAAATATTTTAAGGTTAGAAAAATAAAAATAAGATATAACTAATATGCTAAATATAATAATATAATAAATATAATAACTACTTCAAATGGCATGCTAAAAAGGTAGGTTTTGAGCTTATGTTAAAATATATCAGGATTTTCATCAACACTCAGGTACTGATACAGAGCCAGAGCCAACTGCTAGGAGCACAGAAGCTAAATACAGAATTTTTTTTCTGCATTTTGAAACTGTTACAGGTCTGCTCTCAGGGGATTTTTTGATGTTCCAACTAGAACATCAAAAATGTTTCACACACATAAGTTGTAAGGCCATGTAATGCTTCATAAACAAGTAAAAGAACTTAATAACTATGTTAAAACCTTACAGGTAGCCATTGCAGGGATTTGACAATAACTATAATGTGCACTATCCCTCTCCCTCTTGCCACTACTCCAGCAGCAGAGTTCTGGATCAAGTATAATTGACTTGTGGCTTTTTTTTTTTTTTAGTAAACCAGATAGGACACCATTACCATAATCGGTCAATGTAGTGCTCTAAGCAGTAATACTATATACTCTGTCATGATGTAGGTACGGCAAAGGGATACTGCTTTCACTGAGAGAACAATTTTGCTTGCAAATTGACCAAATGTCAGAAACAGCCGGTAAGAAATAACAAGCAACACAGAAACAGCTTCTCCTGCAAATCAATTGGCCTCAGTTGGTCAGACTCCCAAGCTACACAAAGTACCCTGAAACCAAAGAGAAATGCAATGGTGTTCGTTCATTTTCACCCAACATGAGGACTAGTGACTTAAACCTACCAGTGGGGCGTCATTCATTTGTTTGTCACAGCCTGTGATTTATGAGTCAGTCTTGTCTCCTCATTAACAACATTACGTTTACTGAACGTCACCATGGTGACCACAGACAGATAGCACTTTGGACCTGGGGGTGACCACTGCTACTCAGAGATGCATTCAGGCTGCTGCTGCTGCTGCTGTTATGCTGGAATCATATGCTGCTGATTTGCTGAGCAATATCAACTGCGTAACCCCCAGAATGCACTCTAACAAAATTAGTCAATACTTTCCACAACTTAACAATTGCTAAAAGATACAAAATGCAGAGGTGTTGGGGCTGCACCTAATGATTATTGTTATTATCGATCAATATGCAGGTTATTTTCTCAGTTAAATCATTTTGTCTATAAAATGTCAAAAAACTGAATCACAGCCCAAGGTGACGTCTTCAAATGTTTTGTTTTGTCCAACCAACAGTCCAAAATCCAGAAATATTCAAATATCAAAAGCATCAAATCCTCACATTGGAGAAGCTGGAACCAGGGAATGTTTGCCATTTTTGTCCAAAAATTATTAAAACAATTATTCAATTATCAAAACAGTCACTGAGTAATCGATCAATTGACTTATTATTGCAGCTCTAGTCTTAAGAAACCGTATTGTGTCATTATGTTTACAACAATTAAGCAGAAACAAACTCAACAGTGGAAATTTCATTAGGTAGGCAACAGGTAGAGCATAAAACACAGCTTTATCATTTTGACAACAAATTCCCCTAGGACAGTCAACATGTTCCAGCAAAACACATCCTAAAGTAGAAGCACAAAAATATGCAAAAAAGGTAATGAGGCAACTGGCCTTATTGTTCAGAAAAACAAAATCAGGTTAACAGTCCCAACATACATCTATAACGTAATGTTTAATTCTTATAGAAAACTGTACTGACACTAATCAGCCTTCGGATGACATAAATCAAATTACTGTCACCTAATATCACATGCAAAACAAACAGAGCCAAAATCAGATAGTGACAACTAGTGTCAGACTGAAAAAAAACATTTTGCTGTTCAGGCCCATCAAATGAAGCAGTACACTAAGGCAAAACTCAGGTTCCAGAGAAGTGGCGAATTTGATTAATTCTGCTCTTCTATGGCAAACACTACTACACGTTATGCAAACAAAAAAAGGATGTTATGTTACTTGAAAGCACACAATGCACGACCTCATGTAACTGCAACTAACACCAGGATGTACATGTGTACCACACAACACACAGCAATTAACAAAACCCTCTATACTAACTCTATAAACCTACAAAGTAATTTCCAATTTTCTATCGGTCACTTCACTTAACAGGTAACTGATACATAAAAGATTCATACCTAAATCTCTACATAAACACACACTCATATGACTCACATGTGTATGCACACTCCTCTATATATAGAATAGCCTTAATTTACCTGACATCTTCAGTTTAAGCAACATTTTTTATCCATCATTTCTATAATCTGCCTTTAGCACACAAAACACAACTCTCTTTTAACAATACAAAACAATTATGAGACATAGTTTCATCTCGCAGATATATTCAAAATTTTCGGGTGACATGCAAACTTATCTAGTGTTTGCTATGAAGGTGATCTGTAATTATTCTTTTGCAGTATTTTCTGGGCAGCCTTCTTTTGAATATTGCCTCTCCGACGTGTAGGGGCACTATTACCAACATCAGAGTTGATACCAGTTAAAAATGTTATTACTTGGCACTGGCGAAATAAGTCCATTTATAGAGATCCAGAACTGTAGGTTGTGCGAACTCCCACACTGAGCTGAACCTAGACTACCAGCATCATCAGACAGACTTTCCCTACACCTCCACATTTGTGAGTCACAGTAGCACAGCTGGTATTCAACACACAACATGAAATGCAGCTACCTGTGTGCTTCCTGTAAATGTCATATGTTTTGCCTATTTATTAACCTTCTGCTTTATAATTTCCCTGAAACAGAGCACTCTAAAAAAAGCAATCAAAACTTGGGTTTCTAGAGGTGGTGGACGAGACGTCATACAACTTGTTCTGTGACTGTATATCAGCCTTTAGGGCTTGCTTCTGCAGTACTGTACCTCAGAACAAGGAGTCAAGCCAACTGATTGCAGAACACTTTTGAGTCTATATTGAGACACTGTAGAATAGTGACAAGTCTGTAAGTAGCTCTGCAGTAACATCATACTTCCTTCCCTCTCTCCAAACTGACTGGCCACAAACAGGATCTAATTGACCACATATAAAAGGTAAAACAGCTGGCAATTTAGTTCACCCTTGAGCTTTGACTACCACATCCATGGGGAACCTTAATGGGGATCTGTTTTATGTTTCTGGACTCTTTATGGAAGGCACAGTAGAGTTTATACTTGAAATCTGTCTTCCTTTCCAAGAAAGCTTTAGTTTCAAACTGGGAAGAAGTTATCACTGAGCCATAAAACTTTTCTCGGGAACACCTTGCAACCACTTTCTGTGTCCATTACTGTACCATAGCTCAGCCTACTCCTTCTTTAACACATACAGTATTTAGTCCTTTTTTGACACTGAGGAGGAAAAGTCATCAATGTTAATGTGAAAACAAAGCTCTCCAGATATTTGCAAATTAATAAAACATGTAAAACACACAGTGAATGCAGAAGTATTCACCACTTTTACTGTGATGCCCATAAATCTTCAGGAAACTTATAGGTTCAGAACACCTGCATCTGGAAGGTTTGTAGCTTTAACTCAAAAGCTGAACATTGGGTCCAACTGTGAGCACATCATCTCATCAGCCCCTGAGTGCCAAGAGGTCTAGCAGCTCCTGTTACACAACAGCACTAGGGTTTCTGAACAGGCCTAAAATATTAAGAGACATGCTGTGCAACTGCAGACTTCACACACAGATCTCACTGCATGGATGGGCAAATAACCTTTACTCATCTAAAGGCTCCAGCTTGCACACAGGAAACCAACGTGGAAACAAATTGCTCCCAAGTACAAATCTCCAATCCCACAATCACTACTGCTAAATATATAATGAACTAATTAATAGAAATATGGCACCACTTGCAAAAATTTTACAAATTGGGACAGGTGGCGATCTGCTATTATTTGGCTACAGTATCCCTTTGCTTTTAAACATCGCGAGGCCATTTTAACAACTTCGAAAGTCACAACGTGAGACTAACATTTGGCAGTAGTAGCACGTGTGTGCTGTTATAGGCTGTATGTTTAACACTGCCACACCAGTTTCTGAAGAAAGGTTGATTGTAATGAATATAATATACAAACAAACCTTAGCCTTGCGTTTGTCACTCTGAAACACATATTCAGAAGCACTCTTTGGATTAATGTAGTCAGTTTCTGTTTTCCATGCTCAACCCAGTACACTTAGTGTAGGTCCTAGCTTCAAGATTTTCTGATTAGACAGTAACTCAGAAGCCTAGCGGAGATTCAGCAACAACAAGCACGGCATTTCAACTTACACATGTGTCAAGTTACTGGCATCCCATGCCCGTATACAATACAATACAGACCCACACAAACTGACAACAACGTTTCACCTCAATTCCTATGACATCAGCAGTCTTGATGGGGGATGGGAGACTCAAAACTAGCACTCCTTCTCACTCTCTCGCCCTCCCTCCCTGACTGAAGCTAAGCTATGCAATGTCTTGGCAAAACCCTTCCTCGTTGACATACAAACACAATCCCCCGCTTCCTCTTCCAAAAATACTCATGCCACCATCACCAAGAGGATAAATGCTCTCAGTGTCTTGTAGTAACTTTAGAAAAGTCATCTGGCGCAGATATTTTCTTCTACAAAACCCAAATTACCAGCTGCAGTTGCTAAATGACAACAATATTCTTGCCCATCGCCCCTTGAAACCCACAAACACAGAGCAGGAGAGGAGGTAAATTTCCTAGTCTCACCTCTAAAATGCATGAGGGCCACAGGCTGGAAAGGCCCATTGGAGCTCGTTGCATCCAGAACCATCCCACTGGCAGCTCTAGTACATGCCAACATCAGTGAGCTGAGGCAGGAGACAGGGGAGAAGAGGACAGTCCAGGCTAAGGCGAGGAGCCAGCCTCCATTTTAGCACGAACACTCAGAGCAGAAAATGAAGCTCCCCTGCTGCTGGAGGGAACCAGCTAGTTAGTGATGTCATCCCCCACTGCAGCCGCCCGGTTGGCTGGCTGCAATCACATGGGCTGGTTGTCAGAATACATAAACATGAGGGAAGGGATTGGCTGATGGGCTGAGGGGGAAGGGTTGGGACTGTTACTGTGATTGGAGCGAGAGCAGCTACATCTGTCAAGAGTTTTAAAGCACAAACTACAGATCCAAATTCAATTTAGTCTGTTTTGAAATTAATTTAAATACAAGAATAAGACCAGGAAATACACATTCCCATCCAACATGTAGGCTGCTGTTAAGAATCAGAAGAGGGGTGACGCTTCTAATTCACAGCTTAACACCCAACAACAAACCCCAATCCAACAACTGATAACATATTACAACACTTAAGTCCAAAGCAAAAAAGTTCAATACACTAAAAATAACATGTATTTAACCACAAGTAATAAGCATGCTAGCCAGAGGGCAAGTTTATATTTTTTGCTTGATATAAAAGACCTCCAAGATGTAGAAGCAAAACTAGACAACAATAAGCTGAGGTTTAAACACCACAAGACAAGAGACAATCTAACACTGCTTGTTAGAGATAAGCCCTTTTTACTTGTCCGACCATCTGTATGTGTGTGCTGTCTTTGTGTGTACGTGTGTCTGTTTTTGCATGACAGATGGCTCTCCAGGAGCACAGCCTGAGCCCAGGTGTATGTGACAGAGAAACAGGAAGGCAGGAAGCCTCAATGTGAGCAACACAGGATGTGCATATGCACTGAGCAGCACTCTGTCTGTCTCAGAAGCACCGGGGACAAAATCCTGCACCGTAAAGCTTTGCAAGAAAAGAGCATATCTACAGTGATGCAGACAATTAAATGTAGCAAAAATGATACTAACAAACTACGTGGACTTAAACGAGCCCTTCAAATACAGCAAAGGCATATCAATAAATAAGTCCTATTCAAGTAACAATAAGATAATTCTTCTACCAGTCAGACATTCCATTCTGTAATCACTCTGTATAATCTGTAACCACTGCATCCTACAAGGGAGTAGGGTTGATGCATAGTGTGCATCCAACCACTGCACTTGCATCATGACATATAGTATCACCAATCCCCATGTGTACTGCATTTGTCATCATGCTGCGAAGATCATGGGCATACATACGCACACACACAGACGAGGTATAAGCACAATGATTAGACAAACGGCTTGTGTACCGCTGACTAAGTACCATGCAAAACCAAGCCACTGCAATGCAGTTCATTCGGTTGGAAAACATATAGTCTAAAATTTGAAGGGGAACACCATTAAAAACAGTAAGTGAGAAACTACTAAGGACAAAGTCAGTTCCTGTGCATTCTGGCTCTGCTTACCCCTTGAGGATTAGCATTTTATAATAAAGATAATCCACACACATTTTCTATGTGAACAGGGAGTTTATAGCTTATACCATACTGATCTTAATGTATGCTTCCCTTTTGTGAACTACATTATTTCACAGTTAAAGAAAAACGTCTACACGTCTTAACACGTTCACACATTTAAAATTAGTTTGAGCATTATTTTTGACTCCTCATGACTGTCGACATTTCAGTGACTGTCGGTCTTAATCAAGATTAAATAAAGGTGGCATACAACAATTTAGTTAATAATGTGCACATTTAGTTTTTACTGTACTATTTCTGGGTAATTTGCAAGAACTAATGAGGTCAAGTTATATATTGTTCCATATAGAAAGTCCAATTCATATCTATCTTTATATGCCAAAAATGTAAGATGCTAAATCATTATTTGTTGCTGATAATGTTTCTTTTGTCTATCAGATGTAGCTGTAAATAGGGCTTTAGTCAAGAAAAAAATGCTTTTATATATAATGTAGTTGGAGGACTTTTACAGTTTCCCAATCAAAGCACTGTGTTTTTTAGGTCAAACATTCACTATGTCTACAGTTACTTTATGTAATGTGTTTGCAAGAATCCATTATTTGCTGGGATTTCAGAAAGCGCAATTGTTTTAACACATAATAGCATGTCACAGCTCCTCCTTGTGGGTTTGTATTTCTGCTTTAGAGATACAGGAGATGTTGGGGTGATTTAAGTCGGGGTGTCACATATGTATTAAATGCTCCCAGGTTTCTGGTTTGACTAATGTTTGCTTTTGCTACACTGGCAAGACCCTGTAAACCAGCCATTTGTGTTTGTCAGCAAGTTGGAAATCTTGAATGTCTCATACTAGGCTACATTGCACAAATGGAAATGAGTACATCCCCAAAGTAATGATCTAGTCATCAAACACAATTTAGTAGTGCGACAGAACTCTATCATCAAGTCTGGCTAGTCTTAATATATACAATAGTGGGATATTTCAGCAGCAGGGTATAATCTGAGTTTATAAAAGGCTCTTTCTTGCCATTCTGTTCCCTAGTCATGGGGCAACCTCCCATCTAAAGATCTGTTGTTCTGACCAAGACAACTCTAAATACACCCACTTGTTACAAATACTCTCCAATTGCTCTTTTGGCACATGCATTCATCAGGCTTTTGCTTTTTGCTCTGTCTGTGCTATTTCTGGCAGTGAAGAGTGAGTGAACTTGTGAGGCATCATGAGTCTGTACTGGATGGGATGGAGAGTGTGCTTGCCTGTTTTATGACCAAACTTTCTCTATATTCATCAGTGATAGCAGCAGGTCAGCCTACAATACACTGCTAAGTTGTTCATTTATTGGTCTGCTGATTTTCAGTGCCATGGCCCTCAGTAATGCACGCTTAAGGCTCAAATCTATTTGAAGAAATAGACCAATCAACACAGCTGAGGAGACAGGCTTTTAACAGTACGCGAACCTAATTTTCCTAATTAAATATTATTTCATAACATTTGTTTTTCCTTTTTTTTTTAAACTCTTTTTACTCAAGGTTTTTCTTCAAAAAAAAGAAACAGAGAGCAGAGTAATGCCAAACATCTCTACATGTACTGCTCAACAGCCTAATCACAGTTAGTGAGTTACAGTTTTTTGTTTTTGTATTTTTATGAGAGATGTTTGATGAGGAAGTCATTCTCATGAGATGTGGGAGTCTTTTCCTCTACCACCTGCAGGAGTGGTAGAGGAAATCCTTCCCTAAAACCTGCCTTGGCCTCTGCTTCCTGCATTAAGTATCTGCCAACCACAGTAAAACCTGCGTGAGTTTCAGTGTCACGTCAAACTTCCCTACCCTGCTACGCACTAAAAACTTTTTAAAGTTTTAACATGGTTGTTAAAAATATTAAAAAGAAGACTTTATGAATTGGGGGTAACATTAAGCACTGTTTTCCAATATATCTGACTTTGCTTATGTGTCCACCCGTATCAGACTTACACGTTAGGCAAACTCTATAGTATACTGACTGCTTTAAGCTAACAATATTACATACACTCTGTTTCTATAGTAAGTGATGTATAACCTCTGTAGCAACTGATGCAATATGGAGATTATTTCCTGAAAGCTTTAGTATTCTTTCAAATGACAACCACAGCTACATTTTTATTTTTCTCTCCCTTTGGTGGAGAAACAGGTCTGGAAAAACCATGAAAAGTTGGATCGAGGGCAGCTGGACTTGGTTGTAGGACTTGAGGCCATTTCACCTCTCATCCAGTAGCCTTACTCAGTTCAGAAGAACTGCCCTCAATTCAACTTTTCTTGGATAACCATGACCTGAATGACTGAGAATCTTCACAGACATGTCTGGAATAAGTTGATAGCTGAAGACAGTTGCATATTTTGGGGGAATATGGGAAAGGTGTTATATACCTGTCAGCTAACATCGCATTAAAAGCCAAAGTCTCATCTTCCTGCATACTAAACAACTCTGTACCTTTCAAATTACAGTCAGTAACCTGCAATATTATGACCCTTAATTAATCCTTATTGTGCCTTCATTAGTGTCGGATTTAAAAAAAAAAAAAAAAAAAAAGCATTATACTATAATGCTCAATAACAAAGGAATGGATTTATAAAATAGATTTCACCTTCCACCTGGCCTTGTTTGTTTTTTTACAGTTATATAAAGGGGCAGATTATATTATGTTTCTTTCATGACTATAAAAATGTTTGTTCCAGTTAGCCAGCATTACTCTTGCCATACTCTAACCAGCAGATGGCGACAAACTCTATGAGACAGAGGCTTCATGCCGTACGGCTCCTGCTTTAAGAGAGAACACATACAGAGGCAACAACTGTTATTCTGTGCTTTTTGGCAAGAATGTTTATACTTGAAATAAAACCACAAGGAAATAAACAGCCACCTGTAGAGCATGTGTATCCTCTTTACTTCATATAGTCAGAATATCTCCTGTAACAAATCAAGAATTTTGTGTTTTGGGTAATGTTTACACAAAATTCTTGATTTTTTTTTCTTTGGTAAAGCCTCATAAAACCTACACATTAGAGCAGCTGCTCACCATACGAGGTCTTCAACAGAAAGCTGTTAAATTAAATTAAACATTGCTACCAAATGCAAACGTTGGGACAGTTAAAATGTACTCAAGTCACAACAAGTACACTTGGTTTTGGGGTGAATTCATGGGGAAGGTCTGCTTCTAGTTAGGGTTTTCAGTCTCGCCTCAAACGTGTGGCTCTGCAGGACAGGCTCATGGACATGTGTTTCCATCAGGAGGTGGTGAACATGCCTGGAATGAAAACAGGCCAAGCGAGGAGCCTGTTTGGACACGACTGAGTGATAACATCTACCAGACCACTGTGGGATAATGTTTTGCAGAGTGTTATCAAAGCTCTCATTGGGGTGTGAGAAAGTGAGAGGCCTTTATCAGACATTAAGTTATTCTTGACACAGCACAAGGGTAATGGCTAATCAAGATAAAGATACAGATATAGCTTATGGTAGAGCAAACTCCCTTTGGTGTCCATTAATTCTAATCTTACAGGAAAGACTGAATGGTGAACAAATGGTGTACTATAACACAACGGCAGCTGTTGCCTTAAGTCACAGATAGTTACTCCACTTTGTCCTACGAGCCAAGTCTTCCAAAAAGAGAAATAACATTTGTAAATCCCCCCTAATGAGGAATGTAGCCTTTTTCTCATGAGATGCTTACTGGAAGTAGTGTATTCAAACCTAAAGAGTGACAAAGAAAACCGTTAAAAAAACAAACAAAAACAAAAACAAAAACAAAAACAAAAAAAACCCTAAAACATCTATGCCCTTATTTTAGTGGCTAACACGAAAATCTGTCTTAAAAAAAAACTCACTTCATGCATATCATAAGATATGGTATCATAAGATTGTAACTCACAAGACAAGTTTCTCATCTCTTTAAATGGGGAGTTGGTGTATTTTAATTTCTTTCAAACAACCCGTAGTTGAGAAGAAATTGTTTATTCTGCCTACCCCCTCTTAAGATGCCAAGCAATACCTCCAGTGTCTAAACTTTTAAAGAACTTTGTTTTGCTTATATAAAAATATATATTGTCATTAGGGGATATTTGAGTTGCTACTAAATGTTTTTAATTTTTTTCAATGAGAAAAGTGCCTTGGGTTGTTTTTCATATATTCTGAGTTTTGATCAATTCAAGACAAAGAACTATCATGAATTCCTATTTTGCACTGACAGGCAACCTTTTATTGCATTCCACAGAGCAGATGACTCTTTTGATGTCAGTCTTATTGCCGATATCATCTGCAAAATATGTTTTGTTTTTTTAAAATGTTTGTTTACACATGTACTTAATATCCCCTAATAGACTCATTGCTGTTTGTTTTCAGTACCCCACCAAATTAGATAGTGAGCTGGGAAATGGCAGCGGCCAGCATTGTTGTGTGTATTCATGCATGCATACCCAGAAACATGCATAGACAATATGCCCAGGGGCCTAACAGCAGTGTCCACTCCTTGCTTTTCCATCTGGTGCTATGCTGGCACTGAGCTTAGACATTACAGTAAACGTCAATATACATCTCCAAAGAGCCACCAATTTTTCTTCTACGAGGGGAAGAAGTGAGAAGGAATAGTAGTGTGGCTGCCACATATCGCTTATCTGGTCACTGGCAACATCCTGAAGCACAAGGACCATGGAATTAAAGCTTTATCTCTGGATTACCACTAAATATAGACACTTGGGTAAAATCCAGCACAAAGTCCATGCCATCTACGTCCTCTGTTTGTTTCCATGTATTGCATAATGTCATGCTGAGCTTGGTATTAAAATGAGGGTGATGCAGCAGGGGATGTTCATAGACAATTCAGTGTAGAAAGAGGGGGTAAATAACTGAGTGTGTGCTTGTAAATAAGCTTCTGTCTGTGAAGCTTGCACTTTTCTTTGTCAAGATTACGGGGATTTCTTACATACTTAAAAAACAAAATTCTGCTCTGTGTACAACTTCTTAAATACAGGCTTCAAAACATTTAAATTCATTACTCTTGCCAAAAAAGAAATATGTCTACAACTCCTTAACCAAGTGCAAAACATTCCAGCATGGAAACAGCAGCGCTTATCAATGTTTGTGTACGTGTATATACTGTATGTAAATGCCACAGCTCCAAAATCTAGGTTACTGGGTAGTTAGTTCATTATTTGATTAGGTGATAGGATTCAGTTGTGGTACAGGTAAATACCTTTGAAAGCAGGCAGTTTCTGCAGCTCTCTGTTGTTGCTCAAGCTGAAGCGAGAGGAGCTCTGCCTCTTGTCCTTTTTCACGGGTGTCTGGGAACCTGTCTGTTTCCCCTTTAGCAGCTGAGTGGTGGGAGGAACACTATTGCTAGCCTTCCTGTTCGAGCTCTGCTGCAACAAGATTAAAAAACCATATTAGTGACAGTGATATAAGAGCAGCCACATACTAAACAGAGGTGCACAGAGTGTTAAAGACAGTCCCTATGTAGGAATCTAATATAACTGTGTGCACGTAGCCAAAAGCCAAGAAGTTTGACTGCTATATGCTAGGCAGGTATTTTTAATTATACAGAGTGTGTCACCGTGGGCTCAACAACACAGTGCCTTGCATTATGTAACTAAGGTCATAAACCTCACTTTACCCAATGAACAGCTACTATGACAGTACATTTATCTATTCTTCAAGTTCACATGGAAAAAACAAACTATTATGGTTCCACTCATCAAACTCTCCAGCTGTGTTTCTGTGGACTTAAAAAAAAAACAGAAGGGTTTGTAAGACCTGATAACCTGATGTGGGATCAACTGAATGTGGCAAGTTTCTCGCAGCTGGGACCACCTGCCTGCTGGGATCCATTCATCAATACACACCTTATGGCACAGAGCTTATTTCACCAGATGCAGCTGTGGAGCTGTGGAGCTGTTTCAGTCTGAGTCACAGGGGATTTATCAAATTCATTTAAAACCCAGCTACAGTTGGCCACAGTCTGCAGCACTACAAGAAAGGAGCTTAGGTTGGGCCACTAGCGAGCTGTCGAGTAACGTGGGAAATTAAGCTGACCTGGCCTCTATTATGAACTAGATTACCTAGTAATGCAATACAAAGATGGGAATTAACTCTCTACTTGTAAGTTTATTAAGCCAAAGTAGAAACATCTGTCATCAATGATTTTCTAATGCTTTGAATGTACTTCCTCACAGTTGTTTTTTATCACGACAGCAAATGAAGCCTTCCTTTATATTATAGTATATAGACCCCCCCTCAGTTTCATACACTTCTGGTTACCAGAAGTGCATGAGACAAAATGAATGGTGGGGGTGTTAACAACAACAACAGCTTGGAGCCCAGTGATTTCAATTTGACACATGGTTGCTGCATGAGTAGATCTGCTAGATGGCTGCTGACACACAACAACACGCAGGATTATTACGCAGCAAGAGGCAGGCAGGAGGCTATAACCACAGTTTCAGGGAAAAAACTAATTCAGAAGGTCAACACGGGAGGAACATATATCTAAATTCTTCATAACTAATTAGCATTAAGGCAAAGGGCATAAAATATATGTTTTGGGGAAAACCCAGTGACGTTTAAATAAAATACCATCAGGTTCATAAGTATATGGAGAGTGACACAATTTTCATAATTTTCTCTGTAAAACACCACAAGGGATTTGAAACAAAGATGTGAATGAAGTGTAGACTTTCAGGTTCATTGGGTTTAAAAAAAAAAAAATCTATTGAGCCTTTAGGAATTAAAGCCATTTTTATACATAGTCCCTCCATTTTCGAAGGCTCAAAAGTAACTGAACAATTGACTGACAGTTTTCTGGCCTGTTACCTCCATATTTCATGACAAATTTAGCAGATAAAAGGTCTAGAGTTGATTCCAAGTGTTGAAGTTGCAATTAAAACACAGGTGACAACTGCCTTTTTTTTCTATTACAGTGAACTGGACTGTGTGTAACAGTAGTCAATACAATACAAACAGGTGGTTAGCACCCCTTAAAATATGAATACTAAATGTCTAGTAAAGAGGAAAACCACCTTTGCTTTTCAAAGAGCCCAGACAGGAATGAGTGCATCAAGATTTCGGACTACCCATGAAAAAGAAAAGCCTCCAGTTCTTTGCAGAAATGAGGGAAACTGAAACCTTTCCAAAATGGTTCAGTGATGTTTAGATGTGGTGATAGCTAAGGTCATTGAAGAAGTTTGACTTATTTCTCATGTTTGCTGCATCTGTTAACAGGAGCATTTGAATAGAATTAATAGATGAACATAGTAAGAAAACATAGTTTAGGCCATGCAGTGAACCTGGTCCCATTGAAAGCCCTCATAATCTTTTACAATACAGTATATGACCACACAGTGCAATAATCTCATGTAATAATTCACACCAGATGCTTGTGCTATTACAGGACCAACACAATCTTTGTAACAGTTGCAACAGCTTGCACTGTGGGCTGAGTGTACCTTTTTTTCTTTTCCAGATGTTACCCACTCCGGATGTAAGCAAAAACACTGTACACCATGAAAGATTACGCAGATTGGAAGATTAGCTGTGGTTTTTGAATACCAGTTTTATGACAAATCCCAGCCTTATCAATCACAAATCCATTGTGGTGACTTCGGACGAACAATATTCTTTGTCAGTGCAATTTTTCCATGTTTGACATAAGTTGCCATGATGTTGAAGAATGTTCTCCTTTGGTCTCTTTGGCACTCTACTGATTGCCTCATGGATTATGAGGGGGGGTACTAGTAAAGTAGTATGGATGGTACTATGCCCAAAAGTACGCATTTCTACAATACTACCTTCAATTATATTCAATATCAACAAAGATTTGAAAAATAGCAGCAGTAGTAGAAATGTGTGAAGTATACTAATACAAATAAAGTGTTTTGAATGAAAGCCTGTTATTTTTTTTTTAAAATCAATTCAAATAGTGGCGAAGCCCTTGTGAACTGATTGGCAGGTCGCCTATACTGATGTCATGTATAAATAATTTAGCACCAGGTTATCAACAAACAGCATTATGAGTCAGGAGAGGGACAACCACGATGCAGGTACAACCCAGTCCTATCAGTAAACACTGTAATCACCAACAGAGGCTGGATAACACACCAACCAAAAATCAACAACACATTGCATCTGTATGAAATTCTGATATTGAATGCAATCAGGATTCCATTTACAGCAGCTTTGTACCACTGGCTCCTCAACCAAACGAGTGTCTAAACCTGTGATTTTTCTCTCATTACACAGAATTAAAAGACATCACGAGTTGGGTATACTAACATATCTCGCCATGGTCTGAATCTAACACTTATTTAATATTAGTATCGGAGCAACATTTGATGATTTATGGGAAAGCTGTGATTGAAGGATCAACAAACCATGTGGCTTGCTAAACGAAGAAACTTACAAGAATGTTGCAAGAAGAATTCTAAGGCCACTTAAATACGTTCAGAGAATCACGAGGCTAAAATTCAATAAGCTTTTGTCATTCCACCCCACAGGAGGTTTTCTGTCCTCTATTTGGTTGCCTGCTTTACTCCATGACAGGTGTACCACCTCCCCACCTGTCTCACAGGAGCAGGCAGGGCCCAGCACTTGAAAACTACACAGCAGTGACTGTTTTAATGAAAGTTACACAATTTAAGCTTAATGATAAGTGGGGCTATTGTGGTAGATTGCGCAATTTTGGACAGGTATTCCAGTTAGAGCAGCCAAAGTATTGTTTATAAACTGCAATTTACATGAGATCAATAATATTGAATCTACAGCAGTTCTATTAGCTATTACAAAAAAAAAAATATTTCTGCCATACCACCAAGATTTTGCATCATGGGTAAAATACATTATGGCTCGCAGGGCATGACTTTATCCCATCTGAGCATTATCATGTCTGGATTTTCACCAGAATCACAGAATAGGACTGCAGGGATTTGGCGTGTTACTCATTATCTCACTGATAATGCACTCCACTTCAAACCGTGGCAATGCAATATCGTGGCATTTGAACTTGTGTCAAACAAAGGACTAACCTAGTGAATAGCAAGGGTCCTGGTTTAGCCTACCTCATGTTCTGAATTCTCCTGTCCTCCACTCTTGCCCACTTTGCCAGACTTAGGGGAGTCCTGAAAGAAAAAGTTACTTAAGTCGACTTGGCATCAGCGGATAAGTCGGTTGACAACATCAATAAGCAGTCTATGAGTGAATGCCGCCGTGCACAAATCCTAGCCTAGCTAAATATAGCATGCCTGTCCACCCTGTCTCGCACTCCTGTTTGAACATACTGGCAGGTCTCGCTAGCTAACGTTACTTCACAGTCAATACCATTCACATGACCCCGGATTTAAGCTTTAAAAAGACACAAAGTGCTTTCATGTACACCCAAGAACACGCACATGCTGTCAGGGAAAGCATATGCATTCAAAGTATACAATCTCACTTCTGGATAACGGGTCGTTATTTAAATGAGGCAGTACAACGTAACGAGTGCTAACATATTGGCAGGATAGTGGCTAGCTGGTGATGATTGCTGGTAGGCTAACGTTAATGGGATGAGACACTGCACTGAAAGCTAAATGTCTTGTTATGAGGCTGGTTTATCAATAAATATACTTAAATGCACCTCATGCACACTTTATTCATTACCGTCATAACCTCGTGGCAATACTGAAACTCACCTTGTCTTTTTTCGTCTTATTCGGCATTGTACAACCGTAGCCGCCCTTGCTCCCCTCTCGGATATTCCACAACCAAAACCTTGACAACTCTCAAGGCACCACACTGAAAGGAGTTGCAGCCGGTCCTCACTCTGTGATTGGCTGCTGTCTTGTCAGCTGACTCCGACGTCTCAGATGGAGCATTGCAAGGCAGTGGGAGCACTCTGCTGGCGACAACTACTATTACAATATAAAAGCCGGCAGTCAGAAACATGTTGGACTGGCTCTAATTTTCTCTGTTTTTCCACTCTCAGATCAATATCCCACAATGAAGCAATGAATTTTTTTTTTTTTCGGTCACTCTTACACCTGATTAATCCGACCTATCTAAGTTGTATTTTGTAAATACTAAAAAGATAACTCCTTTTAAAACTTAAAAAAAAAAGATTGTAAATGTATGATATGATAATGAGCTTTGGGTATGAACATACATTGTTTGTAGTCACCTTTTTAAGCAAAAATGCCGAAAATTCACAGGTCCAGACCTCTTAAATGTGAATATTTCTTAGTCATCTATGATACCAAACAATAACATTTGGATTTTGTGCAGCTGATGCCACATAACAGGCAGGTTGAATATGTCAGCTTGGGCACTGGGAAGTTGTAATGGCCATTATTAGTAATTTTTCCATATATATCAATTAACCCAGGAGATAATTGGGTGGCTAACCAATCATAAAAAATGACACTGCGCCATACACCAGTTTACAAAATATATGAGGCTGCAAGTATGTTTATTGGAATCTTTAGCTTTTGAAATGACATAGCTGTATAATGCAAAACACAGAAACATTGTGGGTTCATATAGAAACTGTATGACTCTTGTTTCCTATACTTTATCCTTTTTGGCAGTAGCTTATATAGTTCCCCGTTTTTACCTCATTTGTATTTTCCTCTGGCTGGTAATCATCCGTCTGCCACACAGTTTTCTAGAATACTTTAACCTTCTTTGAATACAGCAGCTGGCAACCCTTTGGGTTGCATTACTGCACTCTACTGGAATTCTACTATCTCTTACAATGTCTACCCCCCCCCCACAAATTGTATTCATCCATTTCAGTTTTTCCACAAAACATCCAATTTTTATTTTCTGTGCAATAGATTAACTTACTCCCATCACTATGATAGGCATTTTAACAGGAGACATTTTGACACATCAGAGTAGGGAAAAGCAGTGGCTGTAAATAATAAAAAATAATTACGTCGGATTTCTAAAGTTGTCCATGCTGACTCACTGTCATGGCTTACTGGAACACTTCAATAAACTGTGCCATTGCTAGGGTTATTAGCAACACCTGTGTTTCTCCTCCTGTGACATATCTAACAGAGTGCTGCTATGAGTAGGCCTAGGGTGTTATAAAGTAACTATGAACTTATGTAACTTTGACATCATGACTTCTTCCAGCCAGACTGCTCTCCTCTCACTATGATGGCAATTCTCTCTTATAATGACATTTCATTCCGTCTCAACACCATTGCTTTTCTTGAATTACCCTTCACAGACTACTGTAAATCCTGCTGGAATGATGTAGTGGGTGGCTGTGAGGAAATATCCTCGAAAGAATCAGTTCCTGTTTTTATCCAGTCTAAACGTTTGGAAAGATCTGTTATGGATGCTACAATGGAAGATCCACATCACTGTGGCTGCAGTCTGGAAAATGTATCAGGGTTGTAATTTTTTTTCTTCCAACCACCAGTCATGTCCTTGAACACACCTTCGTAACCCTGTCCTGGCTATTTATGGAGTAAACACTAAGGTCCCTGATCAATTAAAAATGCCCCATTTTGTTAGCTGTAGAGCCCATCCTGTTCATTTTAAATGACAACTTATGGATCTCCTGTTATTTTTCAATTCATTTGTTTTACTGAAAGGTCAGGATGGAGAGTACACTATTATTTGTACTCTGTGATAACAGTGTTCTCATTTCTTCCAACAGTGTGTTTATTTTGTCAGTGGACAAGTGCATATGTTATACTGTATGTTGAGTAAGAGTGACCAACACATGGCTTGTTAACATGTTAAACCTTTATTTATGGGTCCCACCATTTCAAATAACAGTGTCAATTTTCATATTTACAGTTAAAGTCAGAACAGACAAAGAACATTGGAATGTCAATAAATACAAAAACAAATGCAATGGTAAAACTCAAGATACAAAAACTGACAACTTAAAAAATAAGGTCTAAAGGGAATGAATCTGAACTGTATACAGTATGGTCAATGCAAGGGATAAATAAAGTGATTTTGGTCAAAAAGGGATGGGGGGGCATACCAGGCTCATTTACAACATTGAACTTTAAATTTTATAGAACACTACTTCTGAATGCTAGCGAGCAATAGAAACAAGTTTAGTCCACCTCCTCCATCCTGGATGTGTCGTCATCATCCCCTTCGAGAGGGGGCATGTCCTCAGTGGGAGCAGAGGTGGCATCCTCTGATGTCAGATCATCTTCATCTATACCTAGAAGAAGAAGAAGAGGATAATGAGTCAGCGAAGCCAGGGTTAATTGTTTTATAAAATCATTATTGTCAGACATACACATTACATGATTTCTTACCAGCCATAATTTAAAGTAATTTACAAGAACCTTGAATTGTGTAACAAAACACAAATACTCACCAAGACCCAGTTTGATCATTCTGTAGATGCGATTGGAGTGGGTCTGGGGGTCATCCAAAGTAAATCCAGAGGAGAGCAGGGCAGTCTCAAAGAGCAGGATGACCAGATCCTTCACAGACTTATCATTCTTATCGGCCTCTGCCTTCTGCCTCAGGGTCTCCACAATGGGGTGGTCAGGGTTGATCTCAAGGTGCTTTTTAGCGGCCATGTAGCCCATGGTGGAGTTATCTCTCAGGGCCTGGGCCTTCATGATCCTCTCCATGTTGGCCGTCCAGCCATAAGTGCTAGTGACGATGCAGCAGGGGGAAGAGACCAGGCGGTTGGAGACTGTGACCTGCGGAGGTAAACAAGAAAAAATACCATCATCTTCTGCTTCAACTGCACAAACCTGGTTTATACACAGTATGAAGTTATACAACATCTCATGGGTTGTTTGAATGCTGTCTAATTTATTCATCTGCTCACCTTTTCCACTTTCTTCTCCAAGATGTCCTTCATGATCTTGCACAGGATCTCGAACTGAGCCTTCTTCTCCTCCTGCTTCTTCTTCTCTTCCTCATCCTCAGGCAGCTCCAGGCCTTCCTTGGTCACTGAAACCAGGTTCTTGCCCTCAAACTCCTTCAGCTGCTGGACACAATACTCATCAATGGGCTCGATCATGTAAATGACCTCCAGGCCAGCTTTGCGAAGGCGCTCCACAAAGGCAGAGTTGGCCACCTGGTCTTTGGTCTCACCTGAAAATACAGATATGAAAATGTTGTAAGACATTCATGTAATATCACAGTAACTCAGTACACTTGATTTAAAATGCTTCACAATTTACATTTACACTGTAAATGTAAGGGCATCTGTAAAGGGCACTGTTAAGGGCTTCCTCACCTGTGATGTAATAGATGTGTTTCTGGTTGTCTTTCATACGTGTGACATAGTCCTTCAGGGATACCATCTCATCTCCAGAGGCTGAGGTGTAGTAGCGCAGCAGCTCAGACAGCTTCTTCCTGTTCTGAGAATCTTCATGGATGCCAAGCTAAAAAACAAAGACAACACTCAACTGTCAGCAACATTTGGTTGCGTGCAAAGTTGCATCGAGTAGACATCGCTTCAGTTGACATGTAAATCTGATAACAATTACATTATATCTTTACTAACTGTACCAGTGTATTTGATGGGTTAAAGCATGTAAAAACACTAATATTGGGCTATCAGGCCTAACCATTGACAACCAGAGTGTTTACATTTAAACAAAAGATGGCAGCACGATGCTCTATACAATCGTTAAAGCAGCTTTTCATTGGGATAATATGGCCAATGGACCCGATAGATGGCTAGTGAGTAAAAGGTCAGAGGAACATAGGTGATAATTAACTAAATTTCCAAAGGTCCTTGTTAACCTTTGGACTTGAAGCAAAAGTAAGCTACATCCTGCTTGAATTCACATTATACTTGGCTAGCTCTGTGATGATGTTAATACAATATCAAACCAAGGCACAAGGGTTTAAAACAAGGTGGATGGCAAAGGTTTGAAGGATACAATATTAGAAAAGCTAGCAGCTTGCAAGGCGCAAGGAGAGGACACTGACCTTGATGTTCTTTGAGAACTGCTCGTAGTATTTTTTGTAGTTGTCCTTGTCCTCAGACAGTTCAGTGAAAAGTTCCAGGCACTTCTTGACCAGGTTCTTGCGGATGACCTTCAGGATCTTGCTCTGCTGCAGCATCTCTCTGGAGATGTTCAGGGGCAGATCCTCTGAGTCCACCACGCCCTTGATGAAATCTGTTAGGATGGATAAAGATAACCTGGTTAGCAATATATCTACATTTCTGAGATGATAGATTTATTTGTTATATGAATAATATTAGCTGATTATTTGATTTATGAACAAACTGCACAACCTAGTAATTCCACACTTGGACTAATACTCACTGAGGTACTCAGGGATGAGCTCATCGCAGTTGTCCATGATGAAGACTCTGCGCACATACAGCTTGATGTTGTTCTTTTTCTTCTTGTTCTCAAAGAGATCAAACGGAGCGCGGCGAGGCACAAAAAGCAGGGCACGGAATTCCAGCTGACCCTCTACTGAGAAGTGCTATGGGGAAAATTGCGTTGAGTTTCGGGTCAGTTCCCAAATTTGATTACATTACTTTTATTAAAATATACCCAATATGACCAACTTATACATTTCCAAGTAAAAACAAAATCATTGGGAGACCAACCTTGACAGCCAGGTGGTCCTCCCAGTCATTGGTAAGACTCTTGTAGAACTCTCCATATTCTTCATTAGTGATGTCATCTGGGTTACGGGTCCACAGGGGCTTGGTCTTGTTCAGCTCCTCCTGGTCAATGTACTTCTCCTTGATCTTCTTCTTCTTCTTCTTTTTGTCTGAAGACTTGTCGTGGTCGTGCTCCTCATCTGATCCAACATCCTCAATCTCGGGCTTGTCCTCATCCTTCTCCTCCTCGTCATCCTTATCTTTCTCCTTCTCTTCCTCCTCTGCCTCGTCGTCACTCACCTCCTTGTCACGCTCTTTCTCGACCTGAAGGAAAATAACTTTTTAGGCACTGGCTAGAACAACCAATTAGACTTTTTGCCATCTGATGTCCATTTTAAAGAAGCATGACATTGATAAAAAGGATATAATCAACCATGTATTATCCCACATTAACCAATGTGACTTAATTTAGAAGTCTACTTCATTTTAAGCCTTAGCTCACATATTACCATGTATTTAAGCGCAAAATTCCTACTGAGATATTCAAAATCAATAAGTAAGATTGCAATTTTTGGTCAGTTTAAATGAGTACTTACAAAGAGTGTGATGGGGTAGCCAATAAACTGTGAGTGTTTCTTCACAATCTCTTTGACTCTTCGCTCCTCAAGGTATTCTGTCTGATCTTCTTTCAGGTGCAAGATGACCTTGGTGCCACGACCCATTGGCTCAGCTGTACAGGAAAAAGATAGGTCAGTGCAAGGTAAAGATGACCTTGGCACCTCCTATACCTTTCACTGTATGACTTAATTGTTAAATAACCACAAAACAGTGGCAGTTATATTACTTACAGTTGTCCACTTTAACTGTGAATGAGCCACCAGCAGAGGATTCCCAGGCGTACTGCTCATCATCGTTGTGCTTGGTGACGACTGTCACCTTCTCGGCCACCAGGTAGGCAGAGTAAAATCCCACACCAAACTGACCGATCATGGAGATGTCGGCTCCAGCCTGCAAAGCTTCCATGAAAGCCTTGGTGCCAGATTTTGCAATTGTGCCCAGATTATTGATCAGGTCAGCCTTGGTCATGCCGATACCGGTGTCAATCAGGGTCAGGGTGCGTTCCTCTTTATTGGGTATGATTTCAATTTTGAGGTCTTTGCCAGTGTCCAGCTTGGAAGGGTCAGTGAGACTCTCATAGCGGATTTTGTCCAAGGCCTGCAGTGGAAAAAAAAAAATTTAAATTAAAAAAAAATTTAAAAAGTGAGGAAAATTTAATTAACTGGCCTTTTAAATCGTTCACTATTTGTCATTTTTAATTCCTTAATTATCAGCATATTACTATGTAGTATAGCCATACCATATAACAATACTTCCTTTAAAACAAGCTCAATAAACATGTTTGACACAACATGAGATTAAGAATGCAGCTTTAAACTAATGCTATGACAAACTTACATCTGAAGAGTTTGAGATAAGCTCCCTAAGGAAGATCTCTTTATTGGAATAGAAAGTGTTGATGATCAGGGACATCAGCTGAGCAATCTCAGCCTGGAATGCAAAGGTCTCAGCTTCCTCCTCCATTGGTTGGTCGTGTGATTCAGGCATCTAAGCAGAGGGGACAAATTAATATTGCTTTTTATAATGTGCATATCATGGATTACACATGCACACAAGGGATAAATGGTATGTCCTTTCGGATGGCAGCAAGTCCCCCTTAAACACAATTTACACAGACCTGCACAATTATTTGACAAAGATTAGAGAATTAACTGCATTGCCATAATAAAATAACTCTTCATGCTTTCGGTTTAGTTTATTCTCATATTATTTTTTGCAGTTGCCCAGACATGTTACAGGCCTGTTTGCATGATCGTGTTCATTGATCTGGGGATGCGCTGCAATAAAGCAAATCACTACACTGGCACTCCTACAACGAGCACTGCCAATCACCCTCAGGTAATGTGCAAGTTGTAAGATTTGCATCTTACAATATTATATAATAGAATCAACACCACCACAAACCACCAGTCTCAGTGTTTGCTTTAGGGTTGAATCAACGCCTCTGAGACAATATCAGTATTTGTTACATGGCTCTGACATTACACAATGCGAATCTGTTGATGCTGTCGAACAATTAGATGACAGTTAACATCAGTTACCTGAAGTAGCAGTGAGGTATCCATCAGTAATGACAGGTTCTGTTTGAGCATGTATCGCTAGTGCAGGCAGGTGGTGTGACAGACTGTTCAGATCTGCTCACTGCTCCACCTCTCTATAATCCATGTCCGGCAAAAAGGGACTAAATCCTCCTGCTTCTCCCTTTACTAAAGTTACATAATATGATTTTTATTTCTGGACAGCAGCATATGCAATAGGGCTATGTGGATAGGGCAGTGTGTTAATTGTATTCAGCAGATTTTCAAAAATCTAGATAGTCTAACAAAGTTTATATTACAGTTTTGCAATTGAGACATCAGTGATGAATTAATTTATTTCAGCCCACAAATTTAGTTAAAAGCATGACAGCACAAATGCATGTGTTGTTATCCTACTGTTACTGACACGATTGTTTATTGGTTGATCAGAGAGGAGCACGTGGCTAGAATTACACATTAGCATCTGCAAAAATGACTCCACCTGCCGGTTTCCCAGGCGAAATGCAAGTTTCTAGAAGGTACCAAGAGGCGAACAGAACCCTCTAGCAGTTTCCATAGGAATCGAAAGCTCCTCCTCTTGACCATCTGAGGATGAATTGTGAATGATCGCCCTGTACTTCACTGATCTTGCTCTGAATCACTGTGACGGCAGAGCATGGCATGGTCAGAAAATCTGAGAAAGGTCTCTCGGCTCAGGAAATCTGATCAAGGTTCCTTAAGTTTAGCCCTTGCATAACATAATTTCTGCCTGACAAGTGCACCACGAATGCACCATGTGGTCCGTGCGGCTGCTGTCGAGCAAGGCAAAGGTAATGTGGGCGGGATAGTTGCCAAAATAATGTTGGAAAAAGTTTTGAAATTAGCAAATAAGGCTGATATGACCGGGAAACCCCTCTCTCACTACCGTTATAAACCTTGACGTGAAAATGCCAAAAATAAATAAATAAATAAAATGACAGGCCTATGGTTATTGTATTGTCATAATCTGATTATTACACGATGTACATTCACCTGACTTGATGCTTCCTTCACTAAATTCAACACCATTGGCATCCAGGCATGTCAGAATACTTGATCACTATTGTCATGGTATAAAATATCAGCTTCGATGAGAACCGTCTAAGCGATAGCTATATATAAGAACTAAGCTAACATCAGCTAACATGAATGAAGAAGTATGTAACATTATATTTTATCAGTTGGAATCTCGGTTTTAATGCTAACGTTATAAATAAAACAACATTTATTTCATTTACCTTGGTCCTCAGTGAATCGAACACGTCGGTGAGATATGTGTGGAAGTCGTTTCTAAATCGCTGACAGCCGGGCTGGTGAGGTTTCTAGTGGAAACGGGAGCTGTGCAGCTTTTGTACCCTCTCCGAGCGTTCGAGAAATCCTGACCTGAGCTTCCAGAACCATCTGGAATCTTCCTCGCTATAGCTCGGTGGTGGTCGCTGACAGGCCAGGTGGGCTGTCAATCACGATGTGTGTGCACGCCTCTCTGTCCATCATTGGCTGGAGGAGGCGGGATTAAAGGAGGGGAGGCTGAGTCGGGCGAAGAAGTCGTGCGGGCTTAGAAACTAGAATGAATGTTCGTTCGCTGAAAATTCCAGAACATCGACTAAACACGGATGCGCTGATAAAGGAAAGTTACTTTACCTTTAGCATGTTCCCATATTGTGAATATCCCCTTTAAAAAATTATGAGTTTGTTGAACTAATAAAAAAAAAAACAAAGCGATTAAACCCAGCATCCAATAGACTCAGTCAGAGAGATCGTAAATCTTATTTCTGAATACATTTTATTACAAATTTGAATGCATTTCATAAAAAAATGTAATAGTTACAAAAAGAGACATAAGTCAGTTTCCCAATGACTTTATATTACTCTTAATGGTTGTCAGTAGTTTCATATAAGCAGCTGATATAATGTTGAGTAAACCACACTGTGGCCTGCATTAATTCCATTAATTAACTTGTATTGACAAGTTCATACTGCTTAAGAAATTATAGATTTGTCAGAGCGAAATGTGTACTTGAAGAAGCAATATATCTTACAAAAATAAAAATAAGAAAGCAGGAAAGAGTCTACGGAGTATTTTAGTCAACTTCCTCCATTCTTGATGCATCTTCATCACCTTCCAAGACTGGCATGTCTTCTTCAGCAGGCTGAATGAGGTCCTCCACTCCGGAATCATCATCATCAATGCCTGTGAATGAGAATGCATTCATTAGCAACCAAAGACCGTTATTAATGTATAATAAGCAAATTAATTCCTGTAATGTCTGTAATGTCAGTAGTCAGGGAGAAAAAAACTTACCAAGACCCAGCTTGATCATTCTGTAGATGCGGTTGGCGTGTGTCTGCGGGTCCTCCAGGGTGAATCCTGAAGACAGCAGGGCAGTCTCGAACAGGAGGATGACCAGGTCCTTAACAGCCTTATCGTTCTTGTCAGCCTCTGCCTTCTCCCTCAAGGTCTCAACGATTGGATGCAGGGGGTTGATCTCAAGGTGCTTCTTGGCTGTCATGTAGCCCATGGTGGAGTTATCTCTCAGGGCCTGAGACTTCATGATCCTCTCCATGTTGGCCGTCCAGCCGTAGGTGCTGGTAACGATGCAGCAGGGGGAAGACACCAGGCGATTGGAGACTACAACCTGTCAGTAATGAAAGATGGTATTATTGTCAGGATCAAACAAAATTGGCCATACTATATTAGCAGAATCTTACTGGAACAATAAAATAGATTATATAATTTTTCTGCTGTTTCCTGTACCTTTTCAATCTTTTTGTCAAGGATGTCCTTCATGATTTTGCAAAGGGTCTCAAATTTATTTTTGAGCTCCTCCTGCTTCTTCTTCTCATCCTCATCCTCAGGCAGCTCCAGGCCTTCCTTGGTCACTGAAACCAGGTTCTTGCCATCATACTCCTTCAGCTGCTGGACACAGTACTCATCAATGGGTTCGATCATGTAAATGACCTCCAGGCCGGCTTTGCGAAGGCGCTCCACAAAGGCAGAGTTGGCCACCTGGTCTTTGGTCTCACCTGCGAAAGGTAATTCAAATTCACTGAATCCGTATGTAAATTACTAAATCAAATGTGAGAGAACTTTTATGCAAAAGTGAAAATATAGAAAAGAATGAAAATCAAGTGAAATAGCTAACCTGTGATATAGTAGATGTGTTTCTGGTTATCCTTCATGCGAGCAACATAGTCCTTCAGGGATACCATCTCATCTCCAGAGGCTGAGGTGTAGTAGCGCAGCAGCTCAGACAGCTTCTTCCTGTTCTGAGAATCCTCATGGATGCCAAGCTAAAACATGAAATAACTTGTTACTAATATTGAAATTCAACCTAAATATGACATTTGAATATTCCAAATGAAGGGTTAAGATTAAAGAAATTAATTCAGGCAGGTCAAAATACCTTGATGTTCTTTGAGAACTGCTCATAGTATTTTTTGTAGTTGTCCTTGTCCTCAGACAGTTCAGTGAAAAGTTCCAGGCACTTCTTGACCAGGTTCTTGCGGATGACCTTCAGGATCTTGCTCTGCTGTAGCATCTCTCTGGAAATGTTCAGGGGCAGATCCTCTGAGTCAACTACGCCCTTGATGAAATCTGAATGGAAAAGATAAAATCTGTTTAGCCATCTAAAGCCAGACAAAATTCAATTCTTAAAAATACAATAATCTAACCAATGATTATGAATTATGAGAGCTAGAATGCATAGTTTTAAATCTATTGATATCTTAGAAAAATCTGTCTGTAGTAATATATATTAATAATATGTTACTTACTGAGGTACTCTGGAATCAGCTCCTCACAGTTGTCCATGATGAAGACCCTGCGCACATAAAGCTTGATGTTGTTTCTCTTTTTCTTGTTTTCAAAGAGGTCAAATGCAGCCCTTCTCGGTACAAAGAGCAAGGCGCGGAACTCTAGCTGACCCTCCACTGAGAAATGCTGCATAGACAAGATAAAGGTATCACTATATTAGCTTTAAAGTACGATATTAGGTGATGATAATAAGGTACTCGGGTTGCACATTTTGGTATGTTTATCATCAGTCGATTTAGTTTACCTTGACAGCCAGGTGGTCCTCCCAGTCGTTAGTGAGACTCTTGTAGAATTCTCCATATTCTTCATTGGTGATGTCATCGGGGTTACGGGTCCAGATGGGCTTGGTCTTGTTCAGCTCCTGAGCATCAATGTACTTTTCCTTGACCTTCTTCTTCCTCTTGTTCTTGCCTTCCTTTGTGTCCTCATCCTCATCAGAACCAACATCCTCAATCTTTGGTTTGTCCTTGTTCTCAGCAGCATCTTTCTCCACTTCCTCCTCCCTTTCTCCTTCCTCAAGGTCCACTTCTTTCTCCCTTGTCTTCTCCACCTTCAATATATGAAAAGAGTGGCAGTTTAGGAATTTTTGTGTTCAGGATTATCACCATCATTGTTAAAAAATGATTATTAAGTCTTTAGTTTAATTATTATTGTTAAAAGGCCTTTATAAGAACTTACATAAAGTGTAATAGGGTAGCCAATGAACTGTGAATGCTTCTTTACAACTTCTTTGATCCGCTTCTCCTCACAGTATTCTGTCTGATCTTCCTTGAGGTGAAGTATCACTTTTGTACCTCTGCCAATGGACTCTCCTAAAATTAACAATAAAATCAATGATGAGAGTCAAATTATATTCATCGTGCAAATTATTAAATGGAGTTATATATCAGTGGGAGACATAAAACATACCGGTATCAGGTTTGACTGTGAATGAGCCTCCAGCTGCAGACTCCCACACATACTGCTCGTCATCGTTATGCTTGGTGATGACTGTCACCTTCTCGGCCACCAGGTAGGCAGAGTAGAAACCCACACCAAACTGACCAATCATGGAAATGTCGGCTCCAGCCTGCAAAGCCTCCATGAAAGCCTTGGTGCCAGATTTTGCAATTGTGCCCAGATTATTGATCAGGTCAGCCTTGGTCATGCCGATACCAGTGTCAATCAGGGTCAGAGTGCGAGCGTGCAGGTCAGGCCTGATTTCAATCTTCAGCTCCTTGCAGGACTCAAGTCTGCTTGGGTCTGTCAAGCTTTCATATCTGATTTTGTCCAAGGCCTGCCCAGAAGGGATAAGCATTTTTAAATACTGATGTTTGTATAAATGTAAGGGCTGCTTATATATACATGTCTATGTGCACAAAGGAACAAATGGTGATAAAGTGCATATTTTACTTACATCTGAGGAGTTGGAGATGAGCTCTCTAAGGAAGATCTCTTTGTTTGAGTAGAAAGTGTTGATAATAAGTGACATAAGCTGAGCAATCTCAGCCTGGAAGGCAAAGGTCTCCACTTCCTCCTCTATAACGTGTCCAGCGTTCTCAGGCATCTAAAAGAAAACACATTTTATTATGTTTGATAAAATCTTATTCTGGATCAATGATTATGTTTCTCGTAGTTAAACATACTATTTTGCTCTGAAATAAAGTTTTAATATATGTGACAGATACCTTGGAAATACTTTCCTCTTTCACCCTCTTGTTACAGACAGCCTCATGGCTTGAAGGGGGTAGCTATTGCTGATGCTAGATGAACACATGTTCCTTCTGTCAATCAAAGACTTGCCATATGGGAAAATGGGTGGAGCTCTGATGCTTCTCCCAGCCCCCAGGGGCTTCAGCATGTGTCATTTAACACCTTTATGTTAAGGGAAAGAGTATTGGCTTGCAATTCAAGGATAAAAGAAAAAATGAGTTTGGTTTTGAACCGTAGGGCAATGAAGATCTTTTGTCTATTTTCATGACAGGTGTATGTATTTATCACAAAACGTTACTGCTTTGTGGTAACATATCTTAATTTCCTTACTTATATACATTCATGATTAATCATTAATCAAGGTTTGTACCAAAGTTTGATCCATTTGATTCCATTGCATTCAAATGTTTCGTGTGTTATTATACTTATGTTACTGCACTAAGATGCACATGTGCTGCATCTGCGCTCTGTTCCAACTGCTTTTCTTGCCCATTCGCCATTGCTCTCACGCTCAGGGTCACCCTGCTTTCCATGTGCTCCTTGCATGTTATAGTATCACAAAGATACTGATGGTGTTGTGGCTATTCTCCCACACCAATAACTGATATCAAACATCTGGATTAAGTGTCATTTTATTTGTGCACTTACCATTTAATTGTTTTATTTTTAAGTAACCTATTGAGTAGGAAGTATTCGTGCCTCTGCCAGTCTTCCTACCATTTAAGCATCCAATATACTGTTCATTTTATTTGTGCAATTTTAATTTAAATTGTAATGCAAAAACATTTGATTTGATCTTGAGTATTCCAGTCTTACCTTGAGTATAATCTTGCCTTCTGTCACTTCTTGTAGATAGCCGTCAAATGTATCACTGAGCTTGTCTTCTCTTCTTGAAGAGCTCCGAATGTGTGCTTCGCTGCTCCTGTGGGCAGTAAGTCTCTCTTGGTGCGCTCAAAGTGAGTATCTTTTGACTCTATGAAGACCCCACGATATGCCAGTGTCTTTTTATACTTAAGGGGTGGTTTCTCGACGCTTCCATTCAGAAGCTTCTAGAAGATACATTCACGACAGTAAGGGGGATGTTAGGGGGGATGGTGAGTGAGACACCAGAGCCCTAAAGTTTATGTGTCCTTATAGGGTTGCAGAGTCACAAGGAGTGCCTGTCACTCACAACGAGAGCTTTCCTGATAGCTTGTCAGGCTGGTAGGCCCCATACCCTCCCGTAAGCGTCACAGCTGTCCATTGCCTTTGCTATCAGCTGCTGTTGTGGTGCAGCACTGGACACACACACAGACCCCATAGGGCTTCCTATGGACAGCAGGCCCGTGTCTTTTTTTGGCATGCTAGATTGGGGTGAATCTCAAAGGTTTCACATATTTTAGGACAGACCACAGCTCATGTGCAGCATAGAAGAGTTGAGATACACATGAAAAGAAATTGCGCCTCAGATTCTCTGGATCTGCTAGGGGTTTATGTTTTACCTTTAAACATAATTCATAATATTAAACTTTATTATAGCAGTTTGACAAAAAATTCTTTGCACAAGGTCCATTCACTGGAAATTTTCTGGAGCTTTCAGCTGAGTCTCATGACCTTCATCAGTGGATGGAGTTCACAAACAGAATCAGCCACCTTATATATATGGGTGACAATTGTAAAAGCACGTTCTCTCTTTAAATTTAAGGTTGTTTTGTCTGATATTCAACTGGCCCAAGTCCAATGACCACAGACAACATGTGGGATAATATGGAGAAAAACATTCAGCAATATAGGACGTAGTATGGGGGCTTTGCCATATACTACCATGTAGTAATTAAAAGAATTTAAATCTTGATTCTAAAAATTACTGAGACCGTTATAATGAGAGCTAATACTGGATTAAGCTTAAAACATTTTATTGACGACTAAAACACACTGTATAATTTTAAGATGAATTATAGTAATGTAACTGGGAAGACATAAGGGCATGAACACTTTCTCTGTGTTATGAAATGCAGGATGGATCTTATGGCGATATTTCTGAATTAAAGAAACATGACTCTGAGTTTTGAACTTTTGACTGCAAAAATTAGTCAAAACAGACTCCTAAATTCTTGCACACAGGTGTGACAATGGTTTGATAAGGAACCTGAGAGAATTCTGTTACACAGGGAATAATAATTACATATCATTGTAACAGTCTGTTGATGAAAGCTCTAGGAACCATGAGAGTAAGGAATAGAGAAAAGATGCATACTCTTTATAGTACTGTAGATTTACCTTAACTCAACCTCCATAAAACTTGCATTATACCAAAAAGAGGTCACATAAGAGATTTTCAAATGTGGGACTACACAGTAAACACAACCTTGTACAAGATACAAAACTACAATTCTCTGGTCCAGGGTGGGTGTTAGTGACATCGTCTGACCAGAGGATGGCAGTGTATTACGCTTGCGACATCTCTTACGCAATCCAAATGTTTCCAGTTGATGGCAGACACTACTAGAAAGCTGACTGTCCATGCATGTGAGAAACATGGAGAACTGTTGCAATCACTGTAAGATGATATTTGCGGAAACAGACAGATTCCCCATAGTTTAAATAGTTTGCTGGATTAATTCCATGTTTGTTTGAACTGAGCATGATACACACAATGGATATCTCTGGACATTAGAGGTGTAGGGTGGAGGTACAGGCAATATCCTGGGATGAGTCTTATTTGAGTAATCTGATTATCCATGGGTTTCAATCGCAGCCTGGGGTCTGTCTTTGAGAAGCCCATATCCCCATTAATTACTTTATTTAGCTAGTAGTCTATTAAGAGGACTAGTCATTTTGTGTATTTTGTACATGTTTATTTTTGCTGTTTTTCTGGGTAGAGAAAAATACACAATTTCAGTCATTCTAAACATATCCAACATCCGTGTTGCTTGGCTTATAATTATAGCAGCGTATTATTGTTTGTATTTCCTACACAATTGCACAATCCAGTACATATTCAGCATGATATTCCATGATTACTTTACTTACTTTTTTTTTTTTTTTTTAGTAAGAAACATCATCAGATAGTTGCAATTTTTCTGTCAGGTAAAATCATTATACATTATCCACCTATTAGGAGCGGGTTATCGTGTTGAAGCCGGTTTCTGCAATTATAATCTCTGTGTATATTTCTAGTTCTGTCTCACATGACTTTATATTTCTCTGTACGCATGGCTGCCGGACTTCAAGGGTCCTACGCATGCGCTGTCAGTAACATCCGGGCCTCGGACAAGGATGAACGCCAATTTCCAAGATGGCGGCGGAGGGAGGAGGGAAGGAGATGAACGAAATTAAAACTCAATTCACCACACGAGAAGGCGTCTACAAACTCCTCACTCACTCCGAATACAGCCGCCCAAACAGGGTGCCTTTCAACTCGCAGGGCTCCAATCCCGTCAAGGTCTCCTTCGTCAATGTAAACGACCAGTCCGGCAACGGCGACAGGATCTGTTTCAATGTGGGCCGGGAACTGTACTTTTATATCTACAAAGGCGTGAGAAAGGTAAACAATATCGACTGGAGCGACGAAGCCCGTGCTGTCCAGGAGCAGCCCATTGATATGGCATCTTAAACCGTGTCGCACCCTGACTGTCAACTGTCTGAGCTTCTGTCATTGAAGTGCGCAGATTGTCAAGACAAGGCCATGTAGCAGACCTAGCTAAGTTAGGAGCTAATTAGCATTCTTAGCTAATATCGCCACAGTTGATGCTTCTGCCTCGATGAGACTTGTGCACTTCAGTGTCACCCAGCTGTTTGAGCTCTCAGTCTGTGATAAGCTGTGACATGAGATTTTCCAGTGAAGTGGGTAACGTGTGAAAAGGCTTGTCGTGTCATGTCTTATGATGTTTGTTTATCCTCTTTCGGTAAACCTCTGTATGAGTGACAAGTTGTCAACAGTGCGCACCAGCAGTGTCAACTTTGGTTGTTCCCGTTACAGAACTAAGTGTTCACAATGTAAGCTGCTGGCGTGGAAGTGAGGAGCGTTTGCTATTTGTGATATAATAATGTGTGCACTCTACTGTCAGGGTTTGGATGTGATGTAATGTGATCCACTGTGTGGCGTGTACACAGTGGTGATGTCATTGCAGCAAGCCACATTTGGTCTTGTTTAGCAGCAATGGTGGCAGTGGTGATCATGCCGATGATGTGGTTGCCCCTGAAGCAGACACAGAATATAGCTGCCTAGCCTCCCAGTGAGAGCGCTGTTGTTATTTTGTCCAGCGTAGTTCTACTGGAGGGGGGGTAGAATTTCTATTCTGTGAAATACAATCTTACAGAATAGTAGAAACCATAAGAGTAATTACCAATGATTTTACATCTTTATCTGTAGCCCTGGAGTCAGACCAGTCAAAAACAGGGTTAACAGGGTATTTGTTTTTGAAGTTTCCAGAGTAAATACGCACCAGTATACCAGTTGGTACAAGCAGATATCCACTTTAAAAAGTAGTATTGATGTTAGCCCAGTATTGTTTTGAATACTGATAATTACCTGAATTTTGCTCTGTTTTAAATTATTTTATACAAGTCTATATATATTGTAATCTTATAGGGCAATATAATTAAATACAATAGTAAGGTAAGATACCAAATTAGAATATGATATATGCATTCATCCTTTCACACACTGTAAGGCACTGGCCTGACCATGCTGGGATTAATGGAAAACCCGTTTTACCTCTTGAGCCACACTCTAGAAATATTAGTTTTTAAAAAAAAAAATCAATAAATACCTGCGTATCCCAAAGGAAAGGGTTTTTCCTTTGGAATGAAATAGCAGCCCAATAGTTTGATGTTAGATATATCCAAACCACACTCCTGTCAGTGATTGAACTGAGGAAATGCTAAAATAATCAGTCAATGAATTCACTGATTAGGGGGAAATTAGATTGAAAGTGTGATGCTTTGGGGAAAAAAATAGCTTTTATTGAATTGTCACCCTCATATGTTGGTTTTCCGTACACTTATCTGTGCTGCGCCGTTTTCTGGCAATATTTCGAAGTGGTCTGTTGACAAAAAAGTGAGGAAAAATACTCATGCCTCGAAGTAGACTTGATGTTAAATTATGAGTTTTTTATGGTCCGTAAAAGCTAAGGCTTCATTGCCGCTCTGGTATCACAGCAAATGAGAGCATCAAATGGGAGGCTGTTTCATGTAAGATTAAAATCAGAAACGGACTATAGAAGTATAGGAAGTCATGCTGCCTGATTGTTGATGACAAGTTGTAGACATTAGTGTGTGGCCCACTCACTTATGTCAGTAGGTGGGGATACAACACTGTATATGTATTCATTCAGCACGTTTTTTCTTACATTTATTTTAGTGTTCTGTCTTGCCTCTCATTCCTATATTATATACAATAATTTCCCCACTGCGTTGACCTACAGAATGTAACTTGTACATACAGCCAGTAGACAAAACCCAGCTTCTGATTTAATTACTGTGATTTTAATTACTGCTGTGTGGATTTTCATTGAGCAGCTGAACTTCACTGGCAATATACCATCCATTTCTAAACAAAGCGGACAGAAAAAACGAAAGAAAAAATCTAGACTGAGTAAATCTTGGGTTGTTTATACCCTCACTCTTTAAGTTAATCTTTAAACTGTCTTGCTTGTGGTTAGGACACTTAGGGAAGGATTTTTCCTGATGAAGTCTCAGGATAGTGTAAAATACTTTGATAGCCAATAAGTCAAGCTTAGCATCATTGTAGCACTGTGTGTTAAAATGTCAAAGTCTGCCAAAGATCCATATTTTATTTAGAGCTCTTCTGACAAATGTGATAGCATTTATAGTTACATCCCTTAAGCTTTCTCTCTGCCTCCTTTAATGCACCACAATAGACCACAAAACAGTTGCAGGGATAAAGCATAAAGCTTTATCCCTGCAAAAAAGAATCAAATTTGCATTGCTTCAATATCAAATAAATTCATGCCAGGTTAGCAGTTGTGATCTGACTTTTTCAGTGAGAATAAAATGTTACAAGGTTAACATTTTGTCACATGGAATTCGAAATTAGATGACATCCTGTTGTATGCCTTTGATAAACTTAAAACACCACATTTTAATTTCTTAAAGCTTCATAGTGTCATGTTTGGTTTAAATCAAGTGGATGCACACTCAGCCACCTGTTACTGGAAGACAAAAACTTTACAGGTAAACTGCATTATATGGATGAAGTGCTCTTCTTCTCCCTTTTGGACAATGACTTCCCATGTGTCACAATCCATTATTATCATGCACCAAGAACATTGGGGTGGCACTTTGTAGACACCAAAAAAGAGTAGATAGAAGTCAACAATGCTTTTGAGATACTGGTCCCCAGCAAGTATTCCGAAGTGGCATTTTCCTTTAGACTAAATGTTTAAGTGACCCCATTTCTGGCATTCTGTTTTGGGATAAGTTATCCCCTGGGGGTGTTTGAGAGAATCGTGTCATTTATAGGCTTGGCGTTCTTTAGTGTGACTCAAATATAATTGGAGTGTGTGCCAGTCTCCCTGTTAAAATAAATCTTCAGAGAAAAGCTGGGAGGTAAACATAAGTGCTGAGTTGTGGAGTAAAGTATTAGAGGTCACCTTGGAGGAGAAATTGCAATTAGGATTAATTTTTGATCAAAGTAAAGAGTAGCCAAGTAAATGTCTATTACAATCACACTTTCATGATTTTTCTTTTTTCTCAGCAGCATCAAAATGTCTGTTGCTATAAATCAAAAAAAAAAAACTTTTCTGTTTTATAATGTACTCATCTGTGTGTGTTTTGTTATCATTCTAGGCTGCTGATCTTAGTAAGCCCATAGATAAGAGGATATACAAAGGAACGCAGCCCACATGTCATGATTTCAACCCACTCACAGCTACAGCAGAGAGCGTCTCCCTGCTGGTGGGCTTCTCAGCAGGCCAGGTGCAGCTCATAGACCCAATCAAGAAAGAAACCAGCAAACTCTTCAATGAAGAGGTGGGTTCCAGTCAGCGTTGTTTTGAAGACATTCTACTGGAGACAACTTGTTTTTCTTATGTAGTATTTGATCATACTCCCATTGTGTTTTGGTTAGTCCACCAATATTACTACAGTAATGGAGTAAGTAGCTCACCAGTCTCTCTTTTTTTGTTTTTTCTGTCCTTCTGTTTGTCCCTCTCCACCCAGAGACTTATAGACAAGTCAAGAGTAACGTGTGTACGATGGGTTCCTGGTTCAGAGAGCCTGTTCCTGGTGGCTCACTCCAGTGGCAGCATGTACTTGTACAACGTGGAAAACACCTGTGGCACCACGGCACCTCACTACCAGCTCCTTAAGCAGGGTGAAAACTATGCTGTGCATACCTGCAAGAGCAAGTCAGCTCGTAACCCGTTACTACGCTGGACAGTGGGTGAAGGGGCGCTTAATGAGTTTGCCTTCTCCCCGGATGGCAAGTTTCTGGCTTGTGCGAGTCAGGATGGCTTCCTGCGGGTGTTTGGCTTTGATGCTGCAGAGCTCCATGGAACGATGAAGAGCTACTTCGGTGGCTTACTGTGTGTGTGCTGGAGCCCAGATGGACGATATATTGTGGCAGGAGGGGAGGATGACCTGGTGACGGTGTGGTCATTTTCAGACTGCAGAGTGATCGCACGGGGACATGGTCACAAGTCGTGGGTGAGTGTGGTGGCATTTGACCACTGTACCACCAGTGTGGAGGACGGTGACCCCCCTGCTGAGTTCAGCGGCAGTGATGAGGACTTCCATGAGCAGATTCACTTTGGTGCAGGCAGAGACAGAGCTAACAGCGCTCACTCTCGGCTTTCTAAGAGAAACTCTACAGACAGTAGGCCTGTTAGTGTGACTTACAGATTTGGCTCAGTGGGCCAGGATACTCAGCTGTGTCTGTGGGACCTCACGGAGGACATTCTCTTCCCTCACCTCCCATTGTCCCGCACTAGGACTCACACTAACGTTATGAGTGCCACAAGCCCTCCAGCCACTGGACAAACTACTACTACTGTATCCAACACCACCACTAATCCCAGTGGCACCAATGGTAAAGACAATCTGAGCAATAGTAGCTCCAGTGGTAACCCATCTAACTCTCTCCCCAGCACCCTGCCTCGGTCCAACAGCTTGCCACACTCCTCAAACCCGGCAGGGGGCAGCACCCCCAACAGTCACACAGGCAACAGCAGCAACAGCAGCACCACCAAGGGCAACAGTATCATTGACAGTGCTTTCATTGCCACCGGAGTCAGCAAGTTTGCAACGCTCTCGTTACACGACTCGCGCAAAGAGCGCCACGAGAAGGACCACAAACGAAACCACAGCATGGGTCACATCAGCAGCAAGAGCAGTGACAAGCTCAACCAGCTTAGCTCATCACGGACGGCAAAAGCTGACGCAGCTAAGACGCTGGGCACGATGCTGTGCCCGCGCATGGATGAAGTGCCACTGCTCGAGCCGCTGGTGTGCAAGAAGATCGCTCACGAAAGACTCACTGTGTTAATCTTCCTTGAGGACTGTCTGGTAACAGCCTGTCAGGAGGGTTTCGTTTGCACATGGGCTAGGCCTGGGAAAGTGGTGAGTGACAGGCCTCTCGAGGATACTGTCATGTGACACCTCTTAACTCACATTACTTCTAGTATAGGCTTTTTCTCGCTGCATTCAGACGCTGTTAATGCCACTGGATGCTGCCAAAGGTTTTGGTTTTTTCATGCCAGATTTACACTAAACCCTGAGCATTTTGATGATTACATTACTAGCACATCTTCTGACAGTAAATCTCATGGCCTCACTATTCTGCGTCTTTTATTGCATTCACATTACACAGTTGTTTGTTATCAATGTGTGTTATCTGTCTCTCCACAGGGATTGCTATCATCTCAAAACAACCCAGCCAACTCACCCAGTGGAACAGTAGTATAGCCCCAGTGCTGGTGCTGCTAATGACAGCTCCATGCAACAGAGACGGGGATGACCAAGGCCAAGGCCCTGCAGCGCTTCTTCAAACACTGTCACACACCACATGACCTCCAGTGTCACCTTCATTCTCATCACTACAACCACCCAGATGCTGTCTTTTGTGTTACTGCTCATGTTTAGATAACCAGTGTTGGCCAAGCCAGGGTTAGAAACTTGACCCCCTTTTGTCTGGGGGTGAAAAGGGTGCTATTGGAAGTAAGAGGACAAGCTTTAAATCATCCAGGAGGTTTACGGGAGGGGTTGACTGGCTCACCGTTACAACCATGGTCATATCAATTCACGTCTAGTCTGAAAATAACAAACTCTCGTGCCCAGTCGTTTGTGCCTGTAGTTTTTCAAAGACTAGACATGGTTTAAGCGTTGAGATAATGCCTCAGCCTTACCTTTTGTGTTGGGTTTAATTCGGTGATATTGTCTACATTTTATTTCTTCAAATGTATTCACAGATAAAGGGATTAAGATGAGGGATTGTTTTAGAGAAGCAGCATATCCCCAATGCCAAGTCTCCTTCATTTTTTACCTCCTGGGCAATCCCGTTTGCAGCCACATTCCTTAAACACCTGCTCAAGAGAGAATGGAGCTTTTTACTTCCTTTACAAATATTTCAATCAGAGGAATCGAACTTCAAAGTGTACGTTGCACAGATTTTCTGTCATTGTTCTCTTGTTTTTCCCATTTTGAATCATGGCGGTGGAACACAAGCAAAATATTTTGAAGACAGGTTTGGAAGCACTTGGGGAAATGGTGTGTTAATGCCTACTGTCTCTATGCTGGATGCTGCAATCATAGTTTTTTATATGGAAAAAAATTGTTTGCACTTATAGATTATTAGAGGAGAATGGCTTTACATTTTTGGAGTGTGTAAGGACTCCTTGACAAGGTTAAAATATAAATAGAATTAAAAACCTTTGTATCTATTGAACATTTATTTTAATATTGTTTCAGATTAAATGGGCTCTGTATTATATGTAAATATTGTACTTCAACGATTTATGGGTGAAACGATCATTATTAAATTAGTTGAAAGACCTTCATTTCAGAAAATAGTGATATTTCTAATGCAGAAAACCTATACCTGATATTAAAATGAATCTTGAATATGCAGGTGAAAATGTTTCTTTTCTGTTGTACATAAAGAGAATTCAGGTGTATTTTTATTAATGAAACGTTTGGTATAGGAGATCTATGAAATCCTCGTATCTAACAGGTATGCTAGCTAGCCTGTCGCTGCAGATTCCTTTTAACATAGGCAGGTAGGCGCAGACGCAGCGGTCTAATTCAGCCATCACTCCGAGCTCAGGTAAACCACAGGAAGACTTACGCTGGCATAGTTCCCCTCGCCCGTTAGCACTAGTCCCATCCATCAACATGCGTGCGAATTCACTTTATCTAACAAATAAGACTGACAACCATGTTCTGCAGACGGCTGAAATCTGTGACTCCTGTTATTGTGAGTAATAATTACTGAACTGATGCTGAACTTGTGAACAAACTTTTGACACTGTGTTGAATAACAACTAACGTCAGCACTTGATGGTGGTGTGAGTGCTTGAGGTTAGGGTGTTTTTCACCAATAAAAAGGAAAAGTGAGGATTTTAACAGTGGGAGCCTTTTCCTCCATGTGACGCCTATTAAAACAGCTTTGACAGACTTCACGTTCCACTCGTGTTAATTTTTTAAGTGTCTATACAGTACTCGCCACATGAAACCATTTCTGCATGGAACATATTGTGATTGTGACTTCATTATTTGGGACTATACCTTCATGCTTCCTTCCACAAGGGGGCAGAGGTCATGCTAAAAAAAAAGATGAATTTATTACTCTAGGTATCCTGCTGACAGAATGAAAACCCACACACTGAGTCGTATCATTCCAATGGCAGTCAAACATTAGCGTGGTACTACTGTTAGCATTTATCACAGCCTTTGAATACTAGCGTCAGAAAACTTAAGTGGTAATTTCTATTTCGTGAGAAGGTAGACAGGCATAACATGAGACATAACAGGAAAAAAATGCCTCAGTAAAAATTGCCTTATTTTAAAATTGTATTACTTCAAGAGATCACTGAGCTGGCAGGTCATGCTTTGACATGATCATCACTACGGGCCTACTGCTGATCCATCCAACTACAGAGCTTCCTAACACACTGTATATTATATTCTACAATATGCATGGATGGATTATGACACAATGGGCCCTTAGGTGCAGACATGTAAAAGGCCCCCCATCCTCGTACAGGGAGCAAAGAGACACAAAATGACACCAAATCACCAAAAATGTTTTGTGTCTCTGGTAATTTTGCCTATTTTTGTAGTTGTGTGTCTGGTAATTTTGCATCTCTGTAGTTGTTTTGTGTCACTTTGAGGTCATTGTGTGTCTGGGGTTTTTTGTGACTTTGTAATCGTTTCTTGTCTTCTTCTGTTTTTTAACAACCATCAATAGGAACTGGATATATATCACAATGTGTTAGTCCTGAGTCAGTTCTTCCATTTAAGGTAATGTTAGTCCAGCTAAATAAGTCATTACGATACCCACACTCATGTGTCGTTGTTTTCTGTTGTTTTTTCTTTGTCAATAGGAGTTGGCAAACTTATTAAAGGCCCTGCCACACAGTTTTTTTTTTCAGCTAATTATACGTCCAATCCATGCTGGAAGTCACATAAGGTATTAAACCATAGTCCATGTATTAAAGACCCTGCAACTCTAAAACACACAGGTGTTTTCACTCTGTTCAGATCGAAGTTGGGTGGAACTATGTTGGGAATTCTCTGAGGTCCACAAAATCCATACACTAATAATAAAAAAGTTAAAAGTGAAATTTGTGCAATCCTGTGCAGAGGTCTAATTGGGGAAAACAGCAAGTAAATCATTTGTAGGGGTGTACCATGGGCATGAGCCATTAGAGGTATATACTATATTCTGTCTACAGCTTTATGCCACGTCCACTCGTAGAGGTTGACCTACTACAAATATATCTGGGTTTTACATGCTCGATCTGCAATCTATACCAATAACAATTAATGGAACTTATTTTTATTATAAAAGCAGCTATATATTTATGTGGTCCTATTGCACTTCAAGGATAACATTTTATATATTACTCACAGGATACTAAACTGAGCAGGAACAGCCATTTGGCCTGGATTCTGACTTTGTTTTTTGATACTCCTTTCCACATAAATGTGTGTTCTACCTGCATCCTTTTTACCAGTACATGGCATGTTACTGCTCCTGTTGGCCAGTAAGGGGCAGTATTGCTCAGGCAAATGAGCGCTTAGGAATTCTTCAAAACAACTAAGTAAACTTTTATTTGATAACAGCTATCACTTGATCAAACAGAAAACATTGTCTATATATGTGTATCCTGTTGTCTATATCTGCTTTTACAAATGTATTCCTACTACTTCATTTATACTTTATACTACAAGTAGGGAATAAAACTGCTCCTCCATAATTTATGAATCACTTTTAGAAGAAACACTAGCACTCACAGCCATTAAACCAGCAGCCTGTGGTATCAGTGTAAGGGAAGAGGTGGAAAGTGTGATCAGCAGGCTGGAGAGGCCTGATCACCTTAGCAGGGTGTCAGTCACCACATGACGGGCTCTGACTGACTATCTGATCTCCCCCGGGCCGCTCGCTGAGCAAATAATAATCAGGATTGGTGCTTAGAGAGATGTCTTAGATAAAACACATTACACTGACAATATGTATGCTCCTATCTTGTTTTTCTGTCTCTAAACTACATTTTGTCAACCACATTTATTCATTTTACAAAACCAACCAACCACCCTTTCATCATTTTAAGAGCAATCAAAACACTGTGGCATACAGTAAGAGCTTGGAAAACAGCTACATTTATCTTGCATCCTGAGGGAAATAGGCTCCACTTGATAGATTCAACAGATTGCGAGAGAATCCCATTGCTTCTATAAGGGCCTCCATATATTGACCCAGAGGTTTAACTAGCAATGTGTGCTACAGCTATGAATGATTAATTTAGTCTCTCAGAGCTGTAAGCCTAAAGAATGAGCAGCATTCGATGTGTTGCAAAAACCTCACAGTTTAAGATTATGGACAGAGAAAATGAATACATACAATTAAGTTTGCAAAATGACATGCACTTTTTAGTTAAGTAAGTAATGGATTTCCTCACTAGCACTAGTCAGGTTATGGAAATGATCACATTAAAGCAATGATTTATGTTAGGGAGTAGGGATAATGAATAGGATGATAAATTAAACTGAACACTAGAATTCAAGCTCCTTCTTTAAATTGTCTGTATTGGCAAACTGGGGAGCTTGGACTTACATTGTATAGGTAGCTTAATACCCTGCACCTTGTACATTAAAAAAATTATATAACGACCTTTGTGTCTGGTAATTTTTGATAGGACAAAATTAAGTACTGGGTATTATGGTGCACAGAACTGGAACCTAACTTTCAGGGGGTGCTAATAAACCAATGACAGACAGACACTCAGCTCTTTCAATGTGCAATAGCTGTTTTTTTTGGGGGGGGCTACTTGGGGGCAGCAGAAACAACTTGTGAATACTACAACACTGACATATTATTGCAAATTTGTTAGAAAATGCTTGCTCTTGTTACAGAGCAATGCGAGAACGCATTTGGAGTCATGTTTATGTAACTTAAGTCGAATATTCCTTGGCCTTTTAGCTCTGTTTTTGGTATCCACTCCTGAATAAAATCTCATACTCTCTAGCTGATAAATGCACCACTGTTGTTACACTATGTCTGTCTGCTGTTTGGTGTTGCACAGGTAGTCGATTTTCAAGCTTTTTTGCTAGCACGAGGCCAGCAGGTTGCAATGAGCAAGCATCTGTTAGCTGCTGCAAATGCAGCTAACAGATGAACTATGAAAGTGGTGAGAGGGAACGGAAGCAGGTTTCAGAACAAAAAAACCAATACAATGAGCTGAAAGATGCTAAAACACACCATAGAGCTCAGGGGAACTGTAGAGTTGGGTGATAAGTCTCTGTGGGTTCATCATTACGAGCGACCATTCACTTTACATGTAGGCATTTGATACATTTTTACACTTAAATGACATTTATTCATTTTACAAAACCAACCAACCACCCTTTCATCATTTTAAGAGCAATCAAAACACTGTGGCATACAGTAAGAGCTTGGAAAACAGCTACATTTATCTTGCATCCTGAGGGAAATAGGCTCAACTTGATAGATTCAACAGATTGCGAGAGAATCCCATTGCTTCTATAAGGGCCTCCATATATTGACCCAGAGGTTTAACTAGCAATGTGTGCTACAGCTATGAATGATTAATTTAGTCTCTCAGAGCTGTAACCCTAAAGAATGAGCAGCATTCGATGTGTTGCAAAAACCTCACAGTTTAAGATTATGGACAGAGAAAATGAATACATACAATTAAGTTTGCAAAATGACATGCACTTTTTAGTTAAGTAAGTAATGGATTTCCTCACTAGCACTAGTCAGGTTATGGAAATGATCACATTAAAGCAATGATTTATGTTAGGGAGTAGGGATAATGAATAGGATGATAAATTAAACTGAACACTAGAATTCAAGCTCCTTCTTTAAATTGTCTGTATTGGCAAACTGGGGATCTTGGACTTACATTGTATAGGTAGCTTAATACCCTGCACCTTGTACATTAAAAAAATTATATAACGACCTTTGTGTCTGGTAATTTTTGATAGGACAAAATTAAGTACTGGGCATTATGGTGCACAGAACTGGAACCTAACTTTCAGGGGGTGCTAATAAACCAATGACAGACAGACACTCAGCTCTTTAAATGTGCAATAGCTGTTTTTTTTTGGGGGGGGGCTACTTGGGGGCAGCAGAAACAACTTGTGAATACTACAACACTGACATATTATTGCAAATTTGTTAGAAAATGCTTGCTCTTGTTACAGAGCAATACGAGAACGCATTTGGAGTCATGTTTATGTAACTTAAGTCGAATATTCCTTGGCCTTTTAGCTCTGTTTTTGGTATCCACTCCTGAATAAAATCTCATACTCTCTAGCTGATAAATGCACCACTGTTGTTACACTATGTCTGTCTGCTGTTTGGTGTTGCACAGGTAGTCGATTTTCAAGCTTTTTTGCTAGCACGAGGCCAGCAGGTTGCAATGAGCAAGCATCTGTTAGCTGCTGCAAATGCAGCTAACAGATGGACGTTAGCTGCTGCAAATGCAGCTAACAGATGAACTATGAAAGTGGTGAGAGGGAACGGAAGCAGGTTTCAGAACAAAAAAACCAATACAATGAGCTGAAAGATGCTAAAACACACCATAGAGCTCAGGGGAACTGTAGAGTTGGGTGATAAGTCTCTGTGGGTTCATCATTACGAGCGACCATTCACTTTACATGTAGGCATTTGATACATTTTTACACTTAAATGACATTTATTCATTTCGCAGACACTTTTGTCCAAAGCGATTTACACGTGACGTAACTTAGGGTTCAGTGCCCCGACACATGGACAGGAGCCGGGGATGGAACCACCAACTCTTCAATCAGTGGACAACCCGCTTTATCACCTGAGCCACCGCCGCCAATGTAAAAGTTATACAGCAGCTGCTTTAAGTCACGTCCAGGTTGTTATGTTTTTACTTTTTTATAAAGTATGTTATTATGTAGTCAAGCGATCTTTGTACCTCCACTTACGGTCTGAAAAATCTACTGAAGTCAATGCCAAGTCATGGTTCAGAATTTACTGCCAATGAAAAATTTATTTTGACTGCACGCTCCAGTAGTTTACTATTCCAAACTTGCATGCTGGCAAAAAGGTAGGAAAATCAACACTACTTCAAAAATAATTCATTCGGAGAAATGATTAGACCTGTGGCTCTTCACAAGTCAATTATTACATTTAGAGTGTGTTTCCATTCAGTTTTGTGCAGCCTAGTTGTTAGATTAAAATAGTGCCTGTTTTCCTTTATCTTTTAAATATCACTGACATTACATTTGTGATTTAATGCTTCAATTTTGTTTTCTTTGTTTATTTCATTGGTCATTCTGTCGTCCGTCTTCTGACTCAAGTGGTTCTATGTAAAAATGTGTGCTATAGCTAAAGATTTAGTGATTAATGGAAAGTACAGATAACTGTTCCACCACAAGATTTCGTGCACAGTTTCAGTGTTTTTTTCCTTTTTATTCTTTAATCAATCAATCAGTGAATCAATTGATTGATTTTCATTCTTGCCCTCAAAACTGAAACTAAATAGAGAGCTTCCAATGGCAACAGCACATTACAGTTTCAAAGGCTTGGGCATCAGTTAACCATTAGTCACCGAGAATCAAGAGCACAGTGCCACTTCCCCCTATTCTCAATTCTATTCTAAGCCTTGTCCCTTGAGGTGGAGGCCCAATTACTGGGTTTCCACCATGGGAAAAGCTGCACAACTTTACCAATCACATGACTTCAGCACAGCAGTCCCAGTGTCACATGTCGTCACACTACATTAGGAATTAAAGTTCACAGATAGGAAATAAAATGGGACTTTTTACCCTGCAGAGATTCTGTTTGTCATAGAGGAGGCTTTGTTAGCCTTCATCAGTGTAACTCACTCTTGAATATTTGCCTTGGTGAACAACTATGCCTTACATTAAGCATGTCATATTTAATTCATGCAATGCTAAGGAATTTTTATGTGAGAGCAGTCTCAGAAAGGCCTCCAGCAGTCTGTATTTAATATGAACTGTATAGAGAGTCCATTGAGCGATAACTTTGCAGTTATACCAGATTCTGAACAGTGTGCAGAACCGATTGTTAAACACTGCCAGAGGGGGGATGGGGAATCAATTCAGCTTCAGAGGAGCCACCGAGCTCGGGCCTCAGTGGAAACCATCAATACTGAGCTGTGGTCTAAGTACTTAAAATGTAAATGCATCTTCAATAGCAACAACGCAAACGAGAAAGTTGTATCAGTGTCTTGGGATCACTCTAGGTGCATCATGCGCATTTATCTGTAAAATCAAAATCTCTGCAAAGATAAACTTTATACTCTTAAAATATTTCATTCAGAGAAATGATTACACCTGTGGCACATCACTAGTCAATTATAACATTTACAGTGAATTTTGTTTTCATTCACTGGCCAGAATTTGCATATTCTATGTGAAGTGTTAAACTGGGCAGTGATGAATTGCAACAAAATAAAACAAATTAAAACAAATGCCCTGCACTGGTCATACACTCCCCGTGAAACATGGCTTGATGAAAAATACTGTAGTTTCCTCTATGTGCCCTATCATGTAAGTGTCACTGGTATGTTTATTAATGCTGTGTACCTTTCTGCAGTCACAGGAGTAATGACACTCTTGGTGTGCTCTAGAAACCTGTTGAAGATAAGCTAAGTGGGAGATTATTTAAATGGAACAAGGTGTCTCAAAGGATCTCTTTTGATCTCATCAAATTTATGTGATATAAATAACTTCAAATTAATTATAGATGCACAGTGGGACTGCAAACTCCACACTCACCAAATTTATGAATGCCCCAATGAGCACTTGCCACTCTTTCCAATATACCACTATTTAGAGATGTTCTATATTTTTGGTAATTTAAAGCAACCAGACATATTTTAATCTGAAAGCATGGTTAGAGAAAAAACAACAATATATTGTTTAGTGTATTTTTGTTAATTACAACTTACAAAACAAAGTAGACTTGCCAGGAATCACTTAAATAATTCAATGTAAAGAAATACTTCTGTTAAAGAAGCCAAAAATCCAACATTCGACTTTATTTGGAACAGTCCAATAAAACAGGCAATATGAAGAATAGTCCATAAAGATTTACTTTTAAAAGGCTTTTTTTTTCTTTATAGAGGATGCAAAAGAGACAATAATATATAATAGTAGCAATTAAGGTCACTGTAATCGAACATAACTCTTGCAGAGTTCATGGTCCCTGATATCTCCCCAGCCCCCATTTTTCACATGCGGGGCCATCCCTCCGACCCCGTTGGCTGGCAGTCTCTTTGCTATCAGGAGGTTCTTTGGGAACAGCTGGTTCCCACTGCTCTGTAGGATGTTTTCTATCTTGGTTTTCTGGCTGATTGGCATGCAAGAGGTCTTCTTGTGGTGCATGCCACAGTCTCCGGCGTGGAAAATCCGTGGCGCCTCACTCACCATGACCTTCCAGTAGGAGGGCAGGCAGGACACAGTCAGGTGCTGTAAGGACCAATCCCAGTTGTAGTCGTCATAAGTGCAGAAAGTGTCGGTGCACTGAATAAGCTTCTGGTACGTTTCTCTACTCAGTGCCATCCCCATGTTGTGCTCAGTGGACTTCCAGGCCTTCACCTCTACCTTATTTGCTTTGCTGGAATACCCAATGTGGCTGTAGCTCCCCAGTGAGAGGATGTCGCAGTCTGTGCACTGGTCCCTTTTCAGAGCTGACATCAGCTTTAGGAGATGGATAAAGTCCGGAGACAAGTAGTGGTCCTCCTCAATCAGCAGGACCAGACCCTTATGGTCCTTCAGAACCCGAACCCTGTCCCATACAAAGTGCAGCTTCCACCACCAGTGGTGCTTGGTCTGGGAGAACTTGGCCTCGCGGTAGTGACCAAATGAGTCAGGGTACTCTGCATTGATGCATCCCAACTTTAAGGCGTCTTTTTTGGGAATGTCTCTAGGGCAGTCCCTGGGGTCATTTCCAGGGAACTCTTGGGGGTACAGCTGAATGCTGAAGGGAAAGAAAATCTGAAGGACTTGACAGAAGTCAACAGAGGCCACCACTTTATTTATCTCAGGGGACCAGTAGTCATGGCTGAATATCAGCAGTATGCTCTCCACACCTCTGACTTTCCGCAAACTGTCCACTAATAGTTTAAGATAGTCTGGTCGGTTATGGACCTGAACCACCACAACCAGATCGTCTTTCTGTCGCAAGCTCTTAAACTTTTCCTCATTTCTTATTGTCTGGTCAAAATTTAGCTGGAAGACAATGCCACGGTAGACTAAAGTGGTATTATCTACTTCCGGCTTGGGTATCTTCTCTTTATCCTTTACTTTTTCTGGATATGTGTCATTTGATTGTCTAACAGGAGGTGGAACAGGTGCCCGGCTGATGGCAGGTGTGGCTTGCGCCTGGATATGGTTGTTGATGCTGCTACTGCTGCTGCTAACGCTGCTGCTTCTCCTCACTGTCTCCACTTCCTTGGGGAATGATCCACTGTCGTTCTTTTTCTGCCTTCCGCTGCTCCAGAAAGCTAGGCCACAGATGACAACCACCAGAGTCAGTATCACCACCTTCCTTTTGTAGATTCGGAATCTCATGATAGGGGGTCAGCCTCTTGCAAAAGCAGAGAAGTTGATTGTAGAGAAACAAAAAGCACAGGCTGGCAGTTGTGATGGTGTGCTTTGCACAGGGAGCAATCCTGATTAAAACAAAGCTGTAAAAAGGCTAATTGTTGGCAAAATGAACTGTTGCTGTAAACATGGATCCCACTGGAATGTCATTGGCGGTGGATGAATATTCCATAAGGCATGATGGGTGCTGGGAGGCAGCAGTGTTGCAGTGTGCATGAACCATCTGAATGAAAAATACACCAGGAAATACACTTAGGACTGACCAATATGGTTAAAATCATTATCAAAATGTTAAGAGGAATATTTTCCAAATACATATCATATCACAATCTGCAAATATATGCAAAATCAAAATCAAAATAATCAAACTGATGTTCCAGCAATTACCTGTCTTGTACATTGAATAAGACTAAAAGTTTCATGTATAAAAACTTGTGAAATGAGTGTGACACGTTATCTTTCAACAGTAGTTTGATAAAAACAATTTTAACTCAGGGTCAATTTGATATCTTTTTAAAGCATCCCATACTAATATACACATGTAGTTTGCACGTTGACTAAAAATATTATGTCAAACTATTCACTTTTAGATTGAATTTGTTTATTTTACACATATAAAGAGTATGGTTTCACGTCGTGTAGAACATTGAGTATTTTTAATTTTAAATGCAGCTCTGAGTCATTAATTTAGAAAACAGAAATTTGTAGGATTACGATGATTAGGTAATGCTGGTAGGATTTTGCTGAAATTGGATGAGTTATTATCGTCCAGCCTTACTGGAGGTGCATTGGCAACAATAGCTCTCATTTAATTTCACATAAAAATCCAATGGTCTCAATGAAAAGGTATCACTTAAACCCGTGGCCCAAAAAACATGATTTAATACATGCCTCACCTTGGACTGCTACTTATTTCTATCTTCCTCCTTGCAGTACTTCCTCTTTAGTTATATTATCAATGTTGATTATAGTTCAATGCTTCCTTGTTTTTCTTCTGCATAAATCTCTGTCCTTAACTACATTATAAATATTGATTAGTCCATTTCTGCTCAGATCTGCAGAACAAACCTCCATATTTTATTTGTTATTAAATTAGTGGTCTCTCTGGCTTCCTTCCTGACCCCATTCATCGGTTTTCTCTCTGCCTGGAGACTCTTAAACTGAATGCTCACAGTGTGGCACCAACACTGCCTGGGATAGACATTTGACACCAGCTGCATTAGAGTCTGTGATAATATTAATAAATATATTATAAATATATTCCTGGTAGCAGCTATAAAACTCAAAGAATATCAAATGAGCAAACCAGTACTAGTAAACATGTACTTAAACATAGTGATACTTGATTTAGACTTTAAATACAGTAGTTTATAAAACGCCGATTAGATGGCAAAGCTATCTAATCTATATATTTCATACCTTTGCATTATGAATATCCACACATTTGCAGCTTGCCAAATCAAGTGAAACGATTGTTCTGCAGCTGAGAGTACTGCTGTTTCAATCCACTGTATTTCTTTTACCATGAACACAACCGCTCGATTCTACCAATGTCTGTATCTCTCGGGTTTCCTTGCTCGTGTAAATGTGCAATGTTTCACTAGAATCCTAATAAGGTTAGTTTTCCTGTCCTGAATTGGCCGCTGTCAGACACACCGAGCAACTGACAGCTTTGATCGATTTTAACGTGAGCTACCGTTGCCGATAGGTCGCCGATTGACATGAAATGCTCTCGCAGCGACCGAAAACAACAGTTGTCGTTTCAGGTTCGGTCTTTTATGACAACGAGCATCCAGAAAAATGCTAGCCGTAAGTTAGCTTCAGCTAGCAACTTAGAAGCAGCCCGTCCACACCAAGCCTCGTCAACGACGGCGTCCATTGGTGAACCAGAACAGCCATATTTACACTAGTTACCTAAAACTGGAGTAGCGGTGCGGTCCTTTCAGCGAGAAGCATCAGTACGGCGGGGTCCCATTCTCCTCCATACCTTCCAGTTGGCTGCATGGAGACGCAACTATCAGCTAGCTGTAGAAATCCCAAATACGGAACCACTGCCTGCCCCTGCCGCTGTCCCACAATGCACTGGTCCAGCGGGGGGCACCCGAGACACCCTAAATATCATGTATCCCTGGTGCTGACAGCCTGCACGGGCTCATCATGGGCTTAAACAGGTTTACTATACCTTTAAGTACTTCACAAGTTCACACCAAGGCTTAATATACACATATATACATTCAAATGTCAAATCCACCCTAAAACAGAACTTTGCTTACATTATGATTTTCCAGTGCTGCTGGTCAGTACATACGTTCAACTGAAATTTGAAAAATTATGAAATCCTTCATAACAGCAATATTAGTAGAGTATTTATATTTACACATATTTTCAATCTATATAGTTAAATAATATAAAAGTATTAATCTTAGTCATGACACACACAAATTACTAAAAATGTTGATTTTGCCTGGGCAGTTTTAGATATTATACTTTGGTTTAACAGCTTGTTTACAGACTGGAACAAAAACAAATAAGAAATATGAAGAGATAATTCATGCATTTATTACCATCAATGTACAACTTCTTCTACTTCTAGCAACATTTTCTTAAAAAATAATGCTCTTCTCTTATGGGTAAACCGCTTTATGAATTTTATTTTATTTTATTTTCATTTTTTTTAAAGTCATTTTTGTTAAATGGGAAAAATGAGGCCAACACTGTGATCTGTAGATTATAAAAAAGAAAAAAAAAATCTTTAGGGCTGAATTACCGACTACATAGTTAATTAAAGTCATCACATTGCATCTATGCTCATATGTAATCCATTTGGAGAATAATTGTTGACCAATGCACAAAATGTTGTCTTTGAAATAAAATATTGTTCAATTTCAGTTTGACAAATACATGTCAGTCAAACTGTGTTCAAGTTAGAGATTAACTACTGAAGATCTGAACGTATGAAAAGTATTTTTTTTTCATATTCAACCTGTAGTTTCTTCTCCAAAAATGCCTTTGGTTTGTTCAGTTAACCCAATTTTGAAAGTGCCAGTTCCAGTATGTGCCGTCAAGAACTTACACGTTTCCACTCATCACTGACAGTGTTAAACCTCATTTTTTACTGTATGTAACGCCCCCTGCAGGCTGTCCTGCTACGTGGGGCAGTTCTCTCCGCCACTAGGAGGCGCTACATGCAAACGCCACAGCCGGAAACACTGCATCGGTATGCTTCATTTGCGCACGCGCGGCCCACTTTCTTCCTTTCCGACACTCGAGCGAAAGAGACAAGATGGGCCATCAGCAGCTCTACTGGAGTCACCCCAGAAAATTCGGACAGGGATCCCGATCCTGGTCAGTCTTGCCTTTAATATGTCGATTATCGACATGTGAGCCAAAATAGCTCTGTTTAAATGTGTTTGTGGCTTCCAGTACTTGATAATTCATCACCAGGCGTGCACCGCATGGGAGCAGACCGTGAGCTAATATGGCGGATGCGCCTTGCTAACTTAACAGCACTGCAGTTGTGTTCAGTCAGCCGCTCGCTGTACGAAACTGCTCCCGTTTAATGTCCAGAAATCTTATAACGCGTTCACATGTGATTTTTTTTTCTTTTCTTCCGGGGGTGGTTAGTGTTAACATCGTAAGCCTAACCGTTTTATATCTAAATTATGTGTTGAGCTAGGCTAGGGTTAGCCGTGATGCACCGAAGAAGGCATTCGAATGATAACCGGCGTCGAGTTTGTGTGAACTGCCGTACATTCAGTGTCTGAGTGAATGACAGCTACAGTTTTATCTACCCCTTTCGTGTGAATAACCGAATTAACCCCCTTCTCATTTTATTCCAGCCGGGTATGCTCGAACAGACACGGTCTGATCCGTAAATACGGGCTGAACATGTGCCGCCAGTGCTTCAGACAGTACGCTAAAGACATCGGCTTTGTCAAGGCAAGTGCCATTTCCCGTTTTAATACAGTGAATGTGTTTTTGTTACACTTGATAACATATTACACCGCAGCGTTATTAAAGGCGGGTCGTAAAGACTCATTGTAAACAATGAAGCACAAACACAAAGTATACACTAATATCGTTCAAATGTGTTTTTTTTCTTTTTAAGCAATTTTAGTTTTAAAAGTAAATTTCTATTGTCTAGAAAATTGGCTCATAATGAGCAGTTCTGTAGCACATATTTGCAGGAATTCGGCATCCTTTCTAAGAGAGTAATGCACTCATGGATGAGTTGTCAGTTTGACTGTATAGTCAGGAGAATTTGAAACCGTAATACAGACGGTGTCTTTTTACCCATAACTAATGCATTGATTATTATTTTCACACAGCTGGACTAGATATCTTGCACTGCCATCTCCTCAGATGGGTCAAGTGATCTCTGGGAGGCCGTCAAGATGGGATAATTCAGCACTGCAAATAAATGTGTTTTTTTGTCCAAGCTAAATGTTTTGTGTGTTTTTTATTTATGATTTTTTTTTTCCTGCACTATGTGCAGGGAAGAAGAGAATTGAAAACTAAGATGTGAACGTTGCAACTTAAAAAGTAGTCACTTAACTGAAAAACCAGCGTGAATGCCACTGTCACTCACATTTCCAAGACTTTTAGTGCACACGAGATTTGAAAATATTTATATATAACAATTTGAGAAACAACAATTGTGCCTTAACTCTATGAAATAATTGCTTTCTGGCAACTGGTTTTAAATAGCTTCAGTTGTTCTTGCATACAATGATGGATGATCTGTTTTTAATTTATTTTTATGAGGCTTAGAGCATATAAGGTCCTAAGCCTGGAGTACCCATTGTACACAATTCAAATCAAACTCAGATCACCTGGAAGGTACACACTGTGGGTGCTACTTAAATATTGAAATTACACTGTCTACAATCTACAACTTCAAGGAAGGTATTCATTGCAGGCTTGTGTAGCATGACAAAAAGGGCTTTTTGTTTCCTAATTACTCATCAGCAACTGGCACCCCATTTTTATGCTTCCACCACAGTTTAAGTAATATATTTACACACCCACATAATTAGTGTATAATACTGAAGAAGTTGGGGGGGGGGGGGATCCTTGGAAGCTAGTGTGTTGGTTTAACATAGATGGTAAGAAAAGCAAAAGGAATAGATTATTTGTTGCAACAATAATAATGAAAAAACATCCCTGTCAGTCAGTCATACCTACGTAGTGAAACAGCCCACACAGCATGGGTGCTGAATATATCATATAGAAGCTCAATGTTGAGGCGGTATTTTGTGATTGATTGGTCAAGCTTTCATATGAATAACGATCCTAACAGGGACATTTGCTGAGCTATTTTACAATGGCTGGAGTTGTGTAATTGATCATCAAGGCTGTACATCATAATAGAAGGCAGTGCAGTGAAGTGCAACTGTTGATATTTAGTGGCTGCAGAGATTAATTTCTATGTCATTATGCATTCACGTGAAACAGCGTGCCCCCCCTCACACCCAAGAATTGATAACATGCTGAGATATTGGCCTTAAGGTAACTTGGTGCTGAGTAAGCTCAGCACTAGCAGCTGTGAGGTACCTTTGCAGGTGAGATTCTGCAGATCCATATAAAGACTTTGGCCAGGATTTACTAAAGTAGTTCTTTTTTCCTTTTTTTTTCTGTTTTTTGTCCTCTGGCTTTAAGAAAGAAGGTTAAGTATAAAGCACTAGATGGCAGCAACACCTCACTCATGATTCACAGCAAGTGACAATGAAAAGCATTGCACAAAAGCACTTACAAAATGGTGTTTCTGCATTCAGATAATCAGCATTCATCACACGGTGTGTAGATAACCATCCCTTTTACCCATTCCTGCCAAGCATTTATTAACGCTAGGTCTCTTTGGTCACTTAGCGTACAGTTCAGATAGATTTCCGAAAGGCTGGTGAAAAGGACCTCTTCTATACAGGTTGAAAGAGCATGGAAAATATTTTGCTAAGGTAGATATGCAGTTGCATTTATTTATTTTTTTTAGAAATTCATTGGAAACATTAACTTTGAATCTAGGGTGTATATTTAGATTAGACCTTGCGATTTGATTATGTATTAGCCGGAGGTATGGGACTGGTCCTATTTAATATGAGGCATCATGATAATTTATGTTTGGCAAAGTCCTGTTTATAATACAATACAGATCTCTTTCTACTCAGCAGGATTAAGATGAATCTTTAATGATCCTATTTGAAAAATTGGAATGTGCCAAAAAAATAAGATTACAGCAAAGTGAAGGTTATCTGAACACAAACCTTCAATCTCAGCATGTGACATGCTGTATAGAATCCAAAAAGAGTTGAATCGAGGCCAATCGGACTTGGCTGTAGATACTTCAAGACGTTTCACGTCTCATGAAAGAGCCATTTGGATGAGAGGTGAAATGTCCTCAGGTATCTACAGCCAAGTCCAATTGCCTTCGATTCAACGGTTCTAGGATAACCATGACCCAGATGACTCTTCACAGACATGCTGTATAGAAATGATAAGATTTATGAAAAAGAATGGAAGCATGCAAAATTGGAGCAGCAGCAACTTTGTAACGAGGCACAGACAGTCTAAATTATGTACAAAATGAGCAAATGCAGTAGCAATGTAATATACACAGATACTCTAATGAAGTGAAAGAAAAAAATGATATACAGCATGCACTATGTAACTGTACAGGATTTACTTTACATTTTAAATCTAACACATTATGGAATTCCCAGTGTGAGGAGTCAAAAATCATTATCCCATTAAAACCTACAAATGGAAGCACAGCATGTGCAGAAAAGTCTGCAAGGCTCACATGCACTGCTAGATGCAGGATGTCTATGTACATCAAAAATGTCTGTATTATATAAGCACTAACTCTTATGCATAAAGGAGAGTTTTTGTGGAGTGTCTGAGCGGCTCTCTGCATAAACACAGGCTGGCATTGGCTGGAGCTGTTTGGACAGAGGGGGATGAACACACAAGTGCTCCATGTTGCATCAGTCCACTATGGAGGCGGATGGAAGGTGTTGTCTTTGATGTTCAGTTCAGCTTCATTTATTTTCACCAGTGTATTAATGCTCTTGTTATTCTGCCTCCTCAGTACGCCACTGCCAAGACAACTGAGTGATGGGACACGTTGAAAAGTCTGTTTCATCTGTTTCATCCAAACTGAAATTCACTCTTTATTGTTCATGACTCTGTGTGGTCAGACCAGTTTGCTGTTGAAATATAGCCTCAGTTTGTGCCTCTTATGTAATCCCATTACATTCTAGTACCAGAGCTACGTATCAAATTTTCCTGAAAAATAAGTACCTGCCGATCCTAAATAAACCCAAAAGGCCATTTAACAACACTTTCCAAGACTTTTCTAACCATCTGGATGAAAAACTGTTCTGTATGTTGCGTGCAAAAAAAAAACAGTTTCCCAAGTCACAATTGCATTTGCACAATTTGCACAAATCGGGGTCCCTGTGCGTTCATCACTGCGAGCTACCAATTTCACATTTGCATTGCACCGCACCATCTTTTGATTTGTTGTTAATCCAAAAAAAATATTTTCCCTTGCGTAGCTTTAAAATATTCATGTACAAATATGGGCACATTCGAGCGAAAAAGCTCAAAAGATTTATTGAGGATTGCATTTCTGCCAACAGTGGGTGTGTTACTGTGCACTGGTGAGGATGCCTGCTGCTACTCTGAAAGCGACAGTATGGTGGGATTGGTCGTAAGACATGAGCACTCCCATTTTATTATCTCTAAGTGACAAATATGCTGCAGTGTTGCCTTACATGCAGGGAAAATCAATTGTTTGTGGTTCAGAGAGACTTTGTGCACCCATGTGTGCATGTCAAGCTTGTAGATGCTCCCTTATAAATACTGTATATTATTGCGAGTGCACTTTCTGGTTATAACCACATTTTAACATTGAAAGTAAACCTGAATAAAACACTAATCTGAGCAAATCAGAGGGGAGTATTTGTGTGATGGCTTGGGACCTAAAGGCTCAGTGCTATTCGGTCTGACTGCCAGAGACTTTGCAGAGGTCTCCCATCCATCTCCAAGATTATAGGGAAAATAAGTGAACTGAAAATGTTACGGCGCACTGTTTGAATGGAAACATTCCTGTGGGTTTACCTGCTTTCAATTGTTAGACCAAGAGGCACTTCTTGCCACAAGGTTCCTCAAAAGGGCTGTGAACAAATACGAGGCTCATTCATCTTTGCCTTCAATTCGACTGAGTGCGGATCGGTGCTGACTGAGAGATGGCGAATTAAAAAACACACACACACACACACACACACACACACACACACACACACACACACACACACACACACACACACACACACACACACACACAAAAAATACCAAGACGTGCTGCAGCTAGAGAAAGACAGAACAAATACAAATATTAATTCAAAAAAATAGCAACAGTAAATGTAGGAGCTGTTCATTCTCACTGTGAAATTATGCAGTGACTAAGAGGCAATGGTGTAAGCAGCTCTAAGTACTGACAATTACTGGATGTTTTGTTCATAATACCCCCATTTTCTCTGGGCAGTAGTAACCACGATGGCTAAGAAAATCCTAAAGAAGACATTTATTCCTTTTAGTAGAAAACATTGATATCCAGAGCCACAAACATCTCCAGACTACAGTGTTTTTCCCCCTGTTTTGGTGCATTTCCTTGAGAAGTGAGCTGTGCACTACACTGAGCTTTATTACAGTCCAGTACGGAGCACCTGGCTGACTCAGTTGTTCTAGTCAAACAGCAGCTAATGCTCAAGCCACCATGGAATACACATTCTCCTGCTGCAAAGCTTCAATTTAGGTTTGGATGACTTTAGCAAACATTAATTTCTCTAAGGATTTCAAGGAAGATTATGGAAACTGAGAACTGCTTTAGCAATGCACATGATACAGACTTTATTCACATAGAGTCAACTGTGTGGTCCATATTGCACCACAAAGAATTGTGAAGTCTATCTATCTTCAGGTTAATATCACATAAAATGATAAAATGTCCGAAATGTGAAAGAGTCCTAGCCAAAGTAAAAGCATTTGACTCTTTCATGGCTGATATGTCACAGCAGGAAAGGCAGAGATGTAATTTGTAACACAAGTGATGGCTGCTTTCCCTGTAGGTGAGCTAGTTCCAGGGTCTTGCTGCATTTTGGCTTACTGGCATGGCTTACTGGGATATGTAAATGGTACAGAGCAACTGTTAGTGTTATTAGTTACACCTGTGCTTGTCCTGCTATGACATGCATAAAAAGGCTGCTGTGAAAAACATCTAATATGGTGTGTTTTCTAGTTCTGAAGAGGCTGATATCCATTCACTGAGCATTCATTGTGACGCTGCAGGTACACCAGGTCCACATGACACCACATGACAAAGACTGAATCTTTGAAAGACTGAACCCTTTGAAATTTTCCTTTTCAATTTTCTTTTTATTCGTTTAGTTTTTTAATTTAAAATTTGGACAAAATGGCTTACTCAAACACTTAAATGGTACAAAGCCATCATTGATACCATCAGTAACACCTACGATGAATGAATGTTGTGAAAAAGACCCACAGTACCTGTGACGATACAGAAAAAAAATGTGTTCAAATTCCAGATTGTTCTGTCAGTATATGGCTGTGAAAGACTGGTGTGTGCCATTCAAGACGGTAGTGGAGAATAACTAAATGTGCTTAAATTATGCAGTTGTAATACTAATAATAATACTAATAATAATAAGTTATAAAAGAGACAAAAGATTTTAGCTTCTTAGGTAGCGACTGTGCTGATTTGTCTGCCCCAGTGGGGTGTGCACAGCCTCAGAGTTTACATACCAGGGAGCAGTCTATCGACCCATGAAGCTCAAACAGCTGTACTGTATAAACATAAAATTGCCACACCGAATATTAATAGCCTTGACTCTTACCTGCTGCATGACTGGAGAATATGGAATGTCTCACCTCTCTGCAAAAGTTAGGTTGATGATCTGCATTTAAACCTCTCAGTCGCTGTGTAATTTCACAGCTGAAGTAGTAAGTGCAGAGCCAAAAATGAAAAATGTGTTGCTTAGAGAATATGACAAATAGAAAAGGGATCCTGCATACTTCTTTTTGTTATTCAGCATGTACTGTGTTGGTTGGCACAATGGTTAATTTCAAGAATTACACTGTGCATGCCGTGGATTCCATCACATATAACTGATCCACAACGAAGATGTAGGGAGGATGTTTTCTCTCAAACTGTAGCAAGTACTGTTTTTGAACGAAAAGACGAAATCTGAGAATAGAAGCACATTTATTACATCAAAAGTCATGTCTGAAAAAAAAAACCCAATAGTTTTCTACACCTGGAATAAAAAAGATGCCTTAAACTGGTGGGATTTAATATCTCACACCATCATGTATGACACCATCCCTAACAAGCGGGATTGCTGGCAAATCACTGACTGCCACCATCCAGTGAAAAGGTGCTGCAAAACCAAAAAATGCCCGTGGGGGCAGTGTTGCACCACAAGTGGAACTTAAAGCAGCAGAGAGAGGAGGCGAGAGCAGTGGAAGGTGAGGTGACAGGAGGTGTTGTGCTGCTCTCTGGGGAGGGGGGAGGAGCATTCCAGCCCCATTGGGAAAAAGAGAGAGGGAGCAAGAGAGAGCGATGCAGAATGGTAAGAAGCAGCCTTGATCAGACAGTCAGCTCGGGGCGTATCTAATTGAATAGGCTACGCCATTTGAAGTGGAGAGTACAGCTGGAGCCGAAAAGAGAACCCAGCGTAGGGTAGGCACAGCAGGAGAGCAGCCTTCGCCAAACAAAAAGACAAATCAAAGACTGAACACATAAGATGTTCAAACAGATAGCCCCGATCTTTGGTCTGCGTTCGACATCTCCCACCGTGTTTTTGTATTCGCTGCTGGTGGCGGTGTAACAATATGCGAGAGGAAGAAGAAGAGGGGCTGTGAGTCTGTCGTGAAGGGTTGTTTGAGGAATAAGTGAAAGGCGAAGGACAAAAAGACTGAAAACCTGCCATTTTGTTGCTAAAATCATTATCAGTTATCATTTTCAGTCAGATATGAAAAAACACCCCATGATAAAAAATGAAGGTAGTAGTATCAAATTTGAGTTAAGGCAGGTTAAACAACCTCAAACTCACAGGATACATAATAGGATGGTGGAGGTCAGTGGCGGTTTCAGTTTTTGACTTGGCTGCCATATTGAGCTTAGCACAGTACAGTGCTTAGGGGAAGTGGAAAAAAATATTACTCATAAATGGAAAAGATCAAATAGTGGCATTTAACAATCTGCAGAGAAATGGTGTCACGGAGGACCTCGTCTTTCAGCTCTCCTCGGGCTAAGAGGATGTGATGTTCTGTCAGCATTGTAATTTATTTCTCACTCAGGTCATGGCTGGGCATCACACCATATACTTTACGGGGTGGTCTCTTGTTATAATCCGCCATTACGGTCATGCACATACATGGTATATATTCACCGAAACAGAGGTATGAATATAGGTATATTCAGACTTTATGCCTTCAAGAGACTAGACATAACCGTAACCTTTTATGCAGTATGGAAATATCAACCCATAACCATGTCTGTCAATCTCTTTTGTACACTGGTTTGGATGTTAACCTTTAAATTCACAATGCCTGGCCTGAATATGACCCATGCTAACATTTTTCATTATCCACATTTATGAATATCTGAGACAGCCCGAGTGGAACTGAATATTTAACATGATATGCATTGTATTGAAGTTCATATTAAGAAGAATGAGATCTTCAGCCAAAGAGGAAGATGACAGGAAAAGAAGCGGGAATGATGGATTGATACCTGACTTCCACTTTTGTAACAGCAACAGGTAAACATTTGTTTTGAGCCTCTGCAGAGTCACTTCCTCTGGATTGTAAATGTCTGAGTTGTTTGATATGATAAACAGATGTTCAAGATAATGAGTGAACAGCTGCCACCCACTGATCTTATTAGTATTTGCTAATTCTTTCCACTGTGCCTCTAGTTGTGAAAATGTCTGTGTGTTTGCCATCCAATCGTCACGCTCTGCTACTGCTTGGCCTTGCTGTCTCTCTGCTCACACGCCGACGCTAGCACTTCTAATCCAGGAGAGAAAATGAACTGTCACGCATATTTGATTGTTAAAAGTGGCTGCTGGTTTCCGTGACAACGTCTCCACCGGTTTAGTTTGGAGTAATGGGCAGGCAGGACTTTTTCAACCCCCCCCCTTTTTTTTTGAATATTTGAAGGAGGTAATTCAGATGGAGGATGATTCACTGAGTTACAATGTGACAGATGCAGCTCTTTTTTTTTTCGGGATGAAAGTGCGAATGATGCAGCCAGAGAAGAAGAGAAAGAGGTGCATAAAACCAAGCAGCTCAGATGGAGGCACAGAGAGCAGGCTTTCCTGCTCACTCCAGTTCTAGCCCTTCTTACTTATTTTTTTATTAACCCCACTCCTACCATAACCATTATCCCTCTGGCTATTAAGCACATCTCTATGGACCGACCACCATGTCAGAAAATGACTTGCATTAAAAATGACACAGTCCTTATGCCATCATTGCAGAGAGGGCCATTTTCCTCTTGAGGGAAATGGAGGATGGTGCAGACTGGATATTTTTTGACAAATAGGACTAATGCAGACTTTGAGTTATCTAACTTTCACAGTCTCCTGCCTGTTCTGCTTCCAGAAAACCACAACAAACCGTTGCTTTTCAGGATGCAGGCCTATGGCAAGATGAGTACTTTTATGAGATTGATCACCTTTGTCCTGTGGTTGAGCAATTTTACGACGAGCACAGTTAGTCGCCACTCAGTGCTGCATTTAAAATGCAGATCGACAAGTGTTTGTCGTGGAATGTTCACTTCCTGGTACTGTCACTGCACGAACTGCCATTTTGACCTCATAACACTCACTGCTGATTATGTTTTTTTTTTTTTTGGAAGTGAAAGCCTCCCTTTATGGTTACCTGTGTTAAGAGGGTGTCTTTCTAGCAGTCAGCCTGAAAGAGAGGATTCTTAAGCCTTTCAAAGCTGTAATTTCAATAGTAATGACAAGTTCTTGTGGAGAATAGTGCTTTAGATGAGAGGTTATTTAAACGTTCACTATACATTATTCAACATCGTCATATACTGTACGATCTGTGTATTTCTATTCCCTGAAATCGCTTCATGTTCCTTTGACTATAACTTTAGATATTTTCCATGACTTCAGGGATCTCAAGAGGTTAAATCACTACGTTATGGCAAAATGGTTTCTTGCCCACGGCAATGACAAGTACAGGATTAAGAAGTCACACAGAACAGAATAATACGTTGTTGTTTGGTGCTGAGATATGTCTTTCCCAGCAGATTTGTGGTCTGTTCGCCTGCGGCAGCATGACCTGCCCACTCTAGGCTGTTTGCTGCTGCTGCTGCTGCTGCACTGGAACCCTCTCTGCCATTATTGATTCCAGCCTGCCCGCTCACCAGAGGATCTGATACCAGTTAACACGATGCAGAGTCCACATATTTAGAGGCTGGAGGGTATCAGCAGACCAAACTCTGATTGGCATAATGGAGAGTGATAGGTATCAGTTAGAGCCAGGTCACAATTGATTAGGTGTGTGTATAAGCAGATAGAGACATCAATGGAGACAGGTCAATAGAAATTATAGGCATTTTAACAAGCACCGGTGAGCAGCATCAAGAGTTAAGAGGTGCTATGGATTAAGGCCATGGCCTTATTTGACGCTTTGCGAACAAAAAGAAGTGCTAGTACTACTAGTTCCACTACTACTACTTCTCAGTGAACAAGAAAAATAATAGATCAATTTTTATTAGCAGGAAACAGTCCCCAAACTAATGGGACCTATCAACATTTCTGGTAGAAAATTATTTATTGAGCATAGCTTTGGTGCAGACATGGACATCCTGGTCTCTGTGTTCCAAGGCTGGGGCAAATCTTGCCAGTGTGTACAGCAGGAGGGCGTCAGAGCCTGCCCAAGCATACACTTAAAATAAGCTTCTATTAAACCACCTCCGGTTCCGGGTTGCATCAGGTGATTGGGCCCGAATATATGTCTGCTGGCAGGTCTAGTCTCTAAGTTTTTCTGCTACCAGTATCCGATACCACATCTGACTGACTTTTACTACTTCTATTACCTCTCCTTGCAAAGAAATATTTTTACAGTAACTAGCCTATTTGATTATTTCTCACCCTATGCATAATTTTATAGAGAGATATCTTTATTAGCCATTTTGCATAAAACTGCTGTAATGTTGCCATCTCATCATTCATTTTCTCTTTCTATGATAGCCTGCTCTACATCATTACAGTTGGGTTTGGAGTGGTATTCAGTCAAGCCTCAGGATGTTCATAAAATTAGCTGCCTACCAAAATGAGATGAATAATTGCAGGAGTCAAGTATAATTTCCAGCCTCAAAGGGTAAAGCGTGTGCAGCCTACGTCATACTACGGGAGGAGATCACACTGTGGCGCCTGCCTATCAGGGTGGCCGAGCGGGGGCTGCAATGGCGGCAATGGAAGGGAAGGCAGGCTTTGCATGGTGCACTGCACGATAAAGTTTCTGCAACACTGTGGACAGTGCTGGGGGATTGTGGGAGAGACCGCTTATCAGCCTGTGTCAGGGTCTATCAGCATCTGTCATGTTTACTCCTCAGGTGTGCTGGCTGCCGGCTGACTGCTCTGCCAAGGCTCCTTCATATCAGCCAGCTGAGAGCTAACCGGGAGTGCAAAAGGAAACCCACCCACTGCTTCTGCAGATCAAACCTCCCCTATTACTTCCTATTTCTATAAATAAACCTCTTTTTCACAAAGTTTAGTTGTTACATTTTCCGCTTCTCGCAGCCTCATCCTTCCACATCTTGCTTTTCACTGTGAAACCCCTCTACCACCTTCTATTCACCTGTCTTGAAGTTGATGTGGAGTGAATCATCCCTTAACAGGATGTCAACAGACCTGACCCAAAGAGGCCTTGATTTCCCCCAGCACATGTTGCCTTTTTTCCAGTCAAGTGGCAGAATGTTATAAGCATTCAGCCCATTTCCTCTAGATGAAGTTCACAATTGCTTCTCTGCTCTTACAGGAGAAAAAAATGTGGTTTCCAAAGAGGGAAAGGTCCACCGAGAGAAAGTGAGAGAGCAAGGCACAGAAAAGGATGTTGTGAACTAATGTGAATGTAAATTTTGCAATAGAATTGAATCATAAGTTGCATACAAGATATATGTGTGTGTGTGTATGAGAGAGCGAGAGTGGGAGAGACACACATGCTAACGCAGAAAGGTGAGAGAAAGAGTTCAAGCAAGGGGGAACCAGAGATTTGAGAGAGATTGTCAAAATGTCGCAGGTGGAAATGTCAGCAGTGAGGTGGAGAAGAGTCAAACTGAGCGAGAGCAGGAGGTTGAAACCATAATTAGTGTCTGTGAGTCACTGCGAGCAGCCTTGTGTGATGTCACTGGCTCCCCGTCCACTGCAGAGGACAAGCATGGGGACTAGCACATCCTGGTCCTGATCTCTGGCCTTTCTGAGGAACATGCTGTACTCTCTTCTACTTTTACTGCTACACAGCCTCCAGTCTCCAGGCTCCAGCCTTGGCTGTGTCAGCTGCAATGACCTCATCACTCGTAGTGGGATCACAGTCATGCTTGCTGCGACTGTTGATGTGCATGTGTGTGTGAGCCCCCTGCTCCGGTGTGCATCTCCCTTATCTCTGGTAGACCGTGAGCAGCTGCTGCATGACTGACAGTAGAATCAAACTGTAGCGAAGAAGGTAGCGAATATCTTCTGCCTGACCATCTTGACGGCAAATCGGTGTAATATTGGAGCAAATCAGAGCAACATATGAGAAGTGGCCTATGTACATTCCTTCTCTGTGCAGCTGACGACCGTGGTTGGACTGTGGAAGTGTCATGCTGCTTTCTCCTCACTGTGGTATCGCAGGGAGACAGGCAGCCAACCACTTTGAGGGACTGTGCTTGGGAATGACAAACACACACTTGATCTCATGAACCTGCATAACAAATGGTTCTCAGAGCCACGAACATGGCTGGTGCCATGAGAGATAGAAAGGTTGAGGATTTCAGACAGTTCACATAAACACAAAACAGAGCTGAAGTCCCAAATCTGTGAAGGTATTTTCAATAATCCAGATCGGGGGTCATTCTGCCACTGCAGGAAAGGCAAGTATATTTATATAGAACCATTTAAACATGAAGGCAATTTAAACTGCTTTATATAAGACATAAGGCATTTGAAAAAAGAATGGGTGGGGAAATAAATATGAACTTACTTAACATTTACATCCAATAACTGCCCAGTGTAACTGCTACATAGCTCACAAAATGCTGGTGAGATTAGCAACATCTGATATTTTCCAATCATTTTTAAAATCTTGTTAGCAAAAACCTATAAATACACGTTTCTCTATCTATGCATATACATATAACCCTGAATAATTCAAAAGTTCAATGTATTGTTTAATATATTGTATATATGATATAAAAACATTTTTTCGGTGGATTTCTAAATGAAAATAGAACAGAGATTTTGAAAATTTTGGCCCTACAGCATCCTTTAACAAAGGAATGAAATGAAAGAAAAATGAAGTGTAAATATACAGATTTTTGTGGCAGTTGTTCCAGTAGTGTCTGGCACACACTGTGCCAGGATCTGCTGATTGTGTTAGTAATGTGCCATGTTAAAAAGATGGGACAAAAGAGAGGAAATAGCAGAGTTCTTGTGTGTCTGAGCTGGTGCATTTCAACAGAAAAAGCAGTCAGGGAGACTGGGCAAAAATACCACCCAACTAGTGCTGGAAATAATCAGGCTCTCCTGGTGTCTGGTGTAATTCTCACAGTGTTCAGTCTCTCATGAAATTATTGAGTCCAAAATCCTGCGCTATAGGGAGTTCTCTGTCTTGCTCCCACCCTTTCTGCTGATCAGTCTAGCAAAACATGATGTATGTAGATGGTCTCCGAGCTCATCTTTCATTTAAAGAAGACACTGTCTGATTCCACCTGGCTGCGAAATGCACGCTGTTCTGCATTAATCTAGTCCCTGCCCTGCCCTGTACACACCCAGCCCACGCACACACACACACACACACACACACCAACAGAAACAAATGGGCGAAGCCTACTTTGTGCTTTAAATGAATTTTGAACTGGGGCATGGCTGTCATAGCAAATCACAGTAACACTCAGGATGCTTCTATGCCCCTGTGCAAAGAACAGCAAGAGCTCCCTCCATTTATCCATACTCTATCTCAAGCTCCACAGTGCAGGAAACAAAATAGGGCATTTTTACTGAATACGCAGTAGAATGCTTTTCATTATGTAGCTGGTACACATCATTTAGTGGCCTCATTTAGAGAAGCTGATGTTATATTGCTGAGCATGAGTGTCTTTGCATATGTCAATGAGACAGACCAAACCAATGTAGAATACTGTATGTGTTTCCCACTGTGGACTTGTGTATATGTGTGTATATTTAAAATGTACAGTTGGAGGACAGCTTAATGGGCAAGTACAGTGTACACAAGTGCTCTCTGGGCAAACCTACAAATACATAGGCTGACATTCTGCTGTCTTTTTATTAATTCATAAATGTCAGAGAGGATTACTGTGGGCCAATGACAAAGGTTCAGGGAATTTTAAAGTCTTATTCATAAAAGCAATTTAAGGGGAAGCATCCCACATAGGGCCCATTTCCCTTCTCCATTCTACATTTCTTTGATCATCTAAGCTTGTCCTCACCTCTCCCTCTACTTCAGTCTTTCCATATTAATCACTATTTTATATACACTTCATCATAGCTGCTTCAGGGCAAAATAGCAGCAAAAAAAAACTGCGCAGGTTGCGGTTTGATTTCTGACATAGATGCGAACTAAATGGGAAAGTCTTGCTTTCCTGTTTGAAACAATCTGCATTAATCCTACTCCCATGGAGAGATATACCTGAGGTGAAGAGTTTTTTTCCACTCCCTGACCAAATACCATTGTATAAAATGGAAACCAGTCAGCTGGGGACTTTGAGACAGCAACAAATTCGATAGGGTAATGGCTGATATTTGTGTTTTATAATTTCCGCCAAATGGCACAGTATGTTAGATGAAACCTGATTTACATAGACGCAGCACCTGCTGTCATATTCTTTTGTTTCAACATTAGCAAATAATGCAGAACTTGCCTGAGGTCATATTGTATATTGTATACAGGAAGGCATGCCTATAAAAGTGTGCTTTTAGTAGACACTTAAATAAAGAAATTGACTTAGTCGTCGTAATCTCCACTGGAAGATTGTTCCAAAGTCTCGGGACCCTGATGGCGAATGATCTGTCACCTGTGTTTTTTAGCCACCAGGAGAGCAGCATTTGAGGACCTCAGGGCCCTTGATGGTACATGCTGGCTTGAATGGTACGAAATATAGGTTCAGGTCAAACCATTCCAGGCTTTAAAAGTCATAAGTAAAATCTTAAAATAAACTCTAAAACTAAAAGGCAACCAGAGCAAAGATGAAATGATAGGTGTAAAATGCTCTAGGTTTCGGGTACCTGTTAAAATCCTGGTGGCGGCATTTTGGATTAATTCCAGAGACAAGAGAGACTTTTTGCTGCAGATAGGATAAAAAAAACGAGTTACTATAATCTTGTGAATTGGAATAAAAGCATGAATGACTGTTTCAAGGTTTTTGGTAGGTAGAAATGGCTTAATTCTAGAAAATGTTCCTCAGTTGAGCTTGACTGTATGACGTATATTATATTACTATTCAGAGTGAGGTTGGTGTCAAATCAAATGCAGAGGTTTCTACACTGCAGGGTAATAAAATGAGAGAATGAACCTGGTATGAGGTACACCTTGGTATCATCTGTAAAAAATGGAAGCTGGTATTATGCAATGTCATGAGATCTCCCAATGGCAGCAAGTAAACAGAGAACAGAATCAGGCCAAGTACCGAACCCTGAGGAACCCCACAATGCAGCCTGGAGGTGGAACACCTTGACTCAGCAATACCAACACAGAGGGTCTTGTCTGTAAGGTATTACTTAAACTTTTCAAGGGCTGTGCCACTGATACCCATATCATACCCATGGTGTGATCAACTGCGTCAAGTGTTGCGCTGAGATCAAGGAGTACTAAATTGGAGGGATGTCCAGCATCAGTATCTAAAAGCAAGTCATTCATGACCTTAAGAAGGGCTATTTCTGTACTATAGTGAGCTCTGAAAGCTGATTGGAAATATTCAAATGTTGAATTATCGTTCATGAAGGCCTGAAATTGATTTGCAACAATGTTCTCCAGGACTGGCAAAAAAAGGAAGTGTGGAGATAGGTGTATTTGTTATATTAATTGTTAAAATCATTAGAATTGAGTCCGGGTTTCTTAGAAATGGGTTGAACAAGAGCATTTTTGAAACAACAAAGCATGGTAACAGAGGAAAGGGAGTTATTTGAAATGTTCAGAATACAAATTTTGTTAAAAACTTATTTAAAAAATCAAAAAGGGAGAATGTGTAGAGGACAGGAGGAAGGATTCATTTTTTTGATCATTTTTAATTTTTGTGAATAAAAAAGTTTAAAAACTCATTGCATGTTTCATAAGTAGCGCCTGCAGAAGGGACATAGGAGGAGAATTAGCGGCATGGCTTACAATGTTAAAAAGCGCTTTGGGATTTGTGATTTTAGATCAAATGAGAACAGAAAAGTAGGAGTGTCTAAAGTTTTTAACCTCTGTGTTGAAGAGCTTCATCAGAGCCTTAAGGTCCTCATGGTGGCCAGGGGAGCTTAGACGCCTTTCCCTGACCCTCTGCTTTGCGAAATTTACATTTTAAAGTGCAAATGTTTTCATTTATCCAGGGCTGGGACAAGTGTTTAGGTTTCCTGGTCTTTAATGGTGCAAATTTCATCAAGGATGGAATTGCATAATACTGAAATTAGTTACAAGCTCATAGAATATAATAATAAGGGACCTATCTCACAACGGATAGTGTTAAAAGCTTTACCAAAACTATTGGCAGAGGTAGGATTAAAAATTCTAGACCTTAATTATTTACGAGAGCTTCTAAAAGAGTGATGTAAAACCAAATTAAAGCATATACAGCAATGATCAGAAATACAAGGATCAAAACATGTCAATTCATATAATGTAATACCATAAAATAAAACAAGATCATAGGGCCCTGACAATGAGTGGCCTCAGTTTGTGAAAGATATTAATTCAAAAAATCTATCAAAGATTTGAAAAAAATCAGTACTTAGACTATTGGAGGTGCAGCAGATGTTAATATTAAAATAACCTAGGATTAAAAAATTTTCAGGGTAGAATTATTGACAGGAGCTATGAGAATACATATATGAAGCCAAAAGAAGATTATGGGGCTCTGTAAACCAGAAGTCAGAGCACAGGATATTCCCTTTAAATACAAATGGAAGTACCTCAAAAGAGGAAAATGGACCTAAATCAATACGACAGATATTAATATCATCTCTAAAAATGCACTCTGTTCTGCAGACTACCCAACCATATCAAATTACAGTAAAATTAGCCGGATGTAGGAGGTTAGCTATTTGACCATTCTTTTGATAAATCTTCTATATTATTTCATGCACAGTCTTCAGCGTGGTAGTTATTTAAAACTTGCTGATGGGCGGATTAAGGTAACGGCTATACTTTAGATATCCACTGTCAAACTAATGTTACTTAGCTAGCTTCATCTTGTCAAATGACAGAACATCAAAATTAAGTTTTACAGTTAAAGAATTGTACTGGAAAAAAAAAAGTAACTGAAAATTGAGCTTCACTGCATTAGCTGTAGGAACACTGTAAATAGAAATTATTTGTTTTAACTTAAAAACGTTAGTGTCCAGGCCGCCTTAAATTGAGGTTACCGAATTTGAGAAGCCAAGTTGCAGTAATTTTGTAATAATTAAAAAAAAAAAACTTTTCTGGTCAAATAAAGTTGTTATGAATTCAGCTGTACTTAAAACCTTAAGTTTACGTAACTTAATCACAATTCAATTCCTATTGAATTCTGTAGTTGGGTCGACACAATCTTTCAATTTCTTTCAACTGGAATAGCAAAGCTGAAAATACTTCATTTAAAGTTCAGTCTACGTAAAATACCTATACTGTAAATCATTTTAATCTCGTTCGATTTAGAAGTTCCCCTGCTGCCCTTAAAAATGTGAGTTAACTGAACTTAGGTTAAATAGTTGCTTCACTACTGTTTATGAGTTTTGAAAATGTAAATCCAACTGAGTTAAGTTAACTGAACTTGAAAAAAGTTCAATTAACTTAAAACATTAACTCGAGTTGACTGTTTAGTCATATGGGCAGTTATTGCAGACTAATTTGCTTTCGATTTACATTTTCTCAGAATAGTCACTTCTTCATTTCACATGAAGAACTTACTGTTGCAGCTGCTGAAGCCACTTTTTACCAGAGTGAATACAAAGATGGAAGGTTAGGCTGATCACAGCAAGTTCATTCAAATTAAATTGTACAGGGCTACGGACTGAATTCAATGCTAACCTTCATCATGGTCAACATTGTTATCATTATCATGAAAACAAACAACCATGACATATCTTTGCATATATTAAAGACACAGAGCAAGTTTACATCATGTATGTTTGCTTCAAACTATAAAAAAGGAGAGTCTCGGGAGAGTTTTAATAATCCACAGTAATGTGTGCTGGGAAATCTGTTAATATGCTAGTTGTGTTTCTTTAAAAACTTCATTTAATGAGTTGATTTTTCAGCAGTTAATTCATTGAACTCATCATTTCAAGTCAAAAGACCTCAAGTTAGAACAACTGATGTTAAGAAGTTCTAATTTCATCTGAAAACTACACATTCTAAATTGAATTAACAGGAAATTAATAAAATTTACATATTTACATTAAGTTAATGAGAAAAGATTAGTTGATTCCACCAAATTCCTAAATTTTTTTTTAACAATGACTCATTGTTTAGTCAAGGAAAAGCAAGCGTTTGACCCAGCAATAAACTTCATGTCTTGAGGCTGCATTTACTGAAACAACTTGTCCATTAATAATTTAAAAACTTCAGCCCATGTTCTTTTTATTTTAATTAAAACATCTCTTATCACCAATATCTAACCAGGAACATAACCTTAAGAATAAACCATCATGAGTTCAAGATGAAAAAAGAGAAATACATTAGCTTTTGGTGGTGCAGTAATGAACATATAGCCCATATAACCACAGTTTATTCTCTAAAATAAAAAAAACCCATCATGTTATGTTCTCCCCTGGCAGCAGCCCTTGACTTTCTCTATTGTTGTTTCCAAACAGAAACAATCCTGCTAATACCTGTCTGCGCACATCCCAAGAGTCATCTTCTAAATGTTTCATACAGGGTAAATGTTAATATTATACATGTAAGGCAACATAGAATATCTTTAAATACCTCCATTAGTGAAACATGAATAATTCAGCAGGCTTGGACCTGAGAGTGTTATTTTTTAATCCAGATTAGGGCGACAATTTGGAGTTTATGATTTATGAGTTCTGGGGTCAGGGGTCCTCTGTACACATTGCATCTCTCCTCACCTCAGCTGTAACCACTTAACTATGGTTATGACACATGCTACTCATGAGGTGGGGCCGACTGGCCTGCCCCATCTTGGGGGGACTGGTGGTGGGGTTGGGGGTTGAGGGGTCGCAACTTCATTATGTTGTCCGATATTAGTGTGAAAGCTCGCTCAAACAAGCTAGGACCAATTATTTAGATTAATTCGATACACCTTCCCAACCTCATTCTGCTTGGAGCATCTGCTTAGGCTCAAGGAAATGATGATGTACGAGGCATAATTTAGCCTTGAGAGAGGGAGAAATCACTGTGTCTGATTTTGGGCAAATGGAATTCAGATGAACAGAGCTTATTAAGAGGTAAAGGGCATGGGGATGTACAGGTAAGAGGTTTAACAGTGTTAATAAATGCTACAGCCATCTCCTTTGCAAGCTCTATCAGAAAGGAGCCAGGGGGACTTTCAACCGTCCAAATGGACTTCACATCATCTGTGCCTGCGAATGACTGAAGATATTACATATGCTCATTTCTGGGAGTTACTGCTGCTTTTATGAGTTGAGTTGATAAAGAACATGTTGTATGGGTGTCCTCTTACGCCACTGGTATTATGCAGAATTAACAGTGATGCTTCTCAGTATGCTGTGATGAAGCATCCCCCGCTGAGTTTGCCTGGCGAAACGAAGAAATTACAAAGAGGCACAAAACTGTAGCGACAGTGGTCCAAATGTCATTATTACTTATGAATTACACCAGAGCTCATTTTAGCAGCAGTGAAATCTTAAATGGGGTTATGAGAACATCATCACCACTGTGTATCACTGAGCTTTATAAAGTAATGGATTTAAATGGAAGCTCACTGCTAGCCTTAATGAAGCATGAAAAGCATTCCCAGTTTACACAGAGAGAGGGAGAGTGAGAGGGAGGGGTGAAATGATAAAAAAAGGAAGGGAGGTCTGTTGTCGTGCATTTGTGAAATGGAGGGCCATCGAGGGAAAAACTCTGTTTTTTTTCTTATTTTATCTGAATGTACATCAATAGGATCATTAAGCTTAGTGTTAGCTATAGGTGGGACAAGATGAGAGTGTATAGAACTTGAGGTTGACGGCTTTACATAAATGGAAGATGAGCAGGAAAGCAAAATTAAATCTTGTCACATGTTCTTTGCTATAATAGACATATTTCATCATAATCCCTCAAAATTGTGTTTGTAAACTAACCAACAGATTGTTTATCAAAAAGAAAGACCTCATCATTGCTTTTCATGTCTTCCATATCCTGGGGGTCTGTGTCATCAATGACAGTCAACAGTGACCCTGTACATTCATAAATTATACTGTCTCTGTCTCTGTCATCACAGGTCTAAACTCTACATATGGTATGGCTTTGTTCCACACAAAAAATATTTATTTCTACTCATATGAAGCAAAAGCATAACCTGTTGTTTCCCATTTGCAAGGAGTTTGATGGCGTTTTACAAAAACTTTACGAGTACGACTGGAGGAATCCTTCCAATCCTTTTATGATTATAAATTAGATTAGATCTATAGTTCATCTAGAATTAAATTAGATTGAGGTAGGTAAACATACTGCATCGCCCCAGGACAAACACTGCTTCTAAAGCCTTTATTTAAATAAAAGCCTGTGTTTGGGCCTATGTTTCCGGATGGCTATATCTGTTTATGCTGGAGTCCACTTTGAGGTATAGATTCATGTCTTTGTGAGCACCAGGATGCAGCCATGTGTTATGTTTGCTAATGAAGCCGAAGGATGGGAAGAAAGAATCCTTGTTTACTCAATGGAGATAACAACAGCTCAATCACCTACCTGACCTGAATCCTTAATTGGTATCATTATTAAACCAGGGACAACTAAAAGAAGATAAGTTTCCCATTTGCATAGCAGACCAGAGATGATATCTGATGCTCCATGTCACCTGTAGAAAAGGAACTTCAATCATAGTACAGACTAGATTTATAGTTTGCTTGACAGTGAGCCAAAGGCATTTAATCCGATTAGTTTTCTGTAAATAGAAAATCAGATGTATACATATAACCTATACTCAATATAATATAAAACATCATTACAATATGGTAATCAAACATATAACTGAACTGTCCAGCAGCACAAAAGCATCTGGAAGGCTTTCCTGTGGATCTATACACTTGGTCAATCATCTGTTAAGCTGCTGTAGTGGACACCAGCTAATCTGAACTAATCCATTTATCAGAACACAGTTGAATCTGTGATATTGCTTCCTGTTGAGTGCGGTGACAGGGGCCATCTGATGTGTGTGCACGCATTAGCCGGCCCCACGGCACCCACGGCAGCGAGCTTAAGTGAAATGTCACTTTTTACAGTGTGCTTGATTGCATATGCCTCCCCAAATGACACCAACCCAGACGGAACTCACTGGAGGCTTCTCTGGCTAGATATTAATTTCACTCAGATGTGCCCACAGTGGGCCTGTGTGCATGTGTGGATGAATGCACACAGTCACACATATACAGCGGCAAAAAAACCTCAGTATGAGCCCTTGCTCGGGATTTCATTATCACTATGACTTTATTGCCATCACTGCTCTGGTGGCAGCCGATTCAGGAATGAAATGTCACTTTCCCTTGTTATTTGCAAGGCGATTACAACGTGTGTACATGGTTCTGTGTCTGTGCATTATGTCCATAACCATCTCCACAAAATACACGCACACACCCACAAATGTGCAAACCCACAAGTTACATGCTTAGACGTGACTGCTCTTTCCAGGGGACTTTATGGGTAAAGTCAGGCGGTAGTTATAAATGTGTGATGTGTGACAGGTAGCCAATTTTACACCCTGCTTTGTGATCAAACAAATCCATTTTATAGCCCTTATGTGTCTATGTAGAATCAATTTTCTGGCTGTAGCTGTAAATATGACTCACAAGCCATCAACAAGTTATCAACATTGGATAAGGCCCTCAGAGTTTAGCAAACAATCAAACCCAGGGGTCACTTAGAAAATCAAATCTCTTTTTTATTGTCTCTTACTTGCTGGTACAAATAAAATAAGAAGGAATAAAACATAGTCATGCATTTTGGGAAACATGTTTATTTGCTTTCTTGCCGAGAGTTAGATGAAAAGGTTGATCCCACTCTCAAGCCTCTATGCTAAATATAAATCTACAGCAAAAAGCTGGTTAACCTAGCTTAGCATAAAGACTAAGATAGCAAAATCTGCCTTTCAGCACCTCTAAAGCTATCCAGTTAACAAGATATAACATTTATTTTTGTGAGCTTTAGGGGTGTCGGTAGGTGGATTTTGTTACCAGAGCCAGTCTTTTTCCAGTCTTTATGCCAAGCTAAGCTAACTAGCTGCTGGCTGTAGCTTCATATTTACCACACAGACATGCAAGTGGTATCGATATTCTCATCTAACTCTATGCAAGAAAAGCAAATAAGCTTATTTCACAAAATGTCTAACTATTTCTGTAAGGGTCTCACAAACTTAACATCCCTTGCTGCAACTAAGAGGTCTTTAGTATCAGTATTGATCACAAATAAAACCAAGAGATGCAATAAAATCGCTTTCTGTTTTCAAAACCTAGTAAGGGAAGCACACATATATTTTTATTTTTTCATTCATACGCAGTCATTCAAAGCACCCACTCAGCAGTATTGGTTGGAACCAGAGGAAGCCAAGATATAGACATAAATTGGTCCTGTAGCGAGTGTCTTTGGAGACTTCGATTCATCAGGAAGGTAGGACAGGAGGGCTGAGGGGGCAGATCTTAGGTCCCTTATTGATGTGCTCATTACTGTCAGTTCTACCAACCATAGATGGTTCCAGCCAAACAAGCTCACTCCTGCAACTTCAAAAATTGGCATTTATGAAACAAGAAAATAGATTTTATCCATTACCTTGCCTCCGCAGTATACATTTTGCATGTCATTACCCAGCTCCTATGTATCATGCATCAGAACCCATTACAACAGGGAGTGGGAGGATAAGTACTGTATACTCTAAAACTCTATCTTTTCTATAAAGTAATTTGTAGCAGAGGTGTTTCAGTCAGGCCTCTGACAGTGGCTTGGAATATTGAAGAATCTTGTCATTATTAAGTGCCAACTATTGTGTATGTGCTTGTGCGTGTGTGTACCTGTGTGTACTTGCACCGCATGAATACAGATGGTCTATTATGTACTGTATATAGAGAGCACTGAATGACAGCACTTGCTGTTCCCGCAGCTCAACAGTCAACAGAGGAACATTTACCACTACACTGACTGAATTAAGATGGCTGGATGTGAACAACTGGCCTTTTCCTTGCAGTTTTTAAAGTATCCAGTTTACTGTTTATTTAGCAAGCTGCACCTCAGGGCCTTGCGAGGAGAAGAATTGATTGATGGTTACACCCAGAGCATCTCTGTCTAAAGTCGTAGCATAATCACTAATTGGCCAGAAAATAATTTGAATGCAAACAGTGGCAGTTGCTATCGAGTCTGTTCACCAGGTTGGGTAATTATTCAACAGCATTAACTTAAATACACTGCAGCTGTCTGCTTCAAAAAGGGAACGCTTCAATCACGTCACAACCGCTCTTATTAGTGTTGAGTCTGATTTGTTGGCCATTTGTTGGAGTAAGAAACTGTGGCTAGGGGGACAGTAAATGAACTGTCCAATATACTGAATTCATTGTGTGTACTAGTCCGTGTCAAGGTTGGAAATGCACTGGGGTTACAAGGGACAACAACCGTGAAAGTTCATAAAATGCCACTGAGCTCATAAAATCCACCTAAAATTAGCTCAATGGGGCAAAAATCTATCTTGTTATATATTTTGTAACTTTTATGACTAAAACAATATGGGAATATATTATGGGACTTTTAAAACATTAGGACACTGGGATGCTCTCTTTCCCCAGGAGCATTATATTATTGGTATCACCATCAAACTTCCGTTATAAACAACAGCAGCGGAGTTTATTTATTACATACTGTAGCAGCTCTGTAGTCAAATGAGGCAAGGCATCTGATATAGAATCTTCTTCTCAAGGCTAGATTAAGAGCCGGTCAAAATGGGCAACTGCCCCCCGCTTGACTGTGTGGCAGTTTGTGGTTATTTGATTAATTGCCAATCTATTTTGGTAATATGCTCCACTAAACATAATTAATAACTGAAATAACAAGGGTCCTAAGGTGGCTCCTGCATTTTTATCCAATCTTGGGACCCTGCTAGCTAGTTTCTTTATACTTTTGTAGCCTACTGACATCATGGCAAAATCCCACAATTATGGGAACAGTAGCTTAGAGCATGATTATCCCAGTTAAAATGTCTGAGTTTCAGATGTTGTTGGACCACCCAACACCCAAGTACTTTGGTTGGACCATACTGAGCCTGCAGCCTTCAAAATGTATAGGCATCTGTCAAGATCATTAATGTGGAAAAGCTCCAGGCCCTGGCTTAAAACTCATAGATTGTTACTCATACTTTAGTAAGTTTGTGTCTCTGCTTGTACATGGTCGGATAGGTTTTTGGGCTTGTTCACTTTTGAGGACAGTTTGATTGTAAGTATGCAGAATTTCCTTTTTCTAATTTCATAAAAATTTTATGATCTTCATTACAAGCTTTTCTCAAAGGGCTTTCTTTACCTGCATTTACTAATCAACGCAGAGAAAAAAATGAAGCAATGCAGCAAAATAAAAAACAATACAGTAAGCACAGTAAACTGCAGAATCATAACCCAGCCCATATCTTACACTGGGTTCCCAACAGTAGGTTTTTATATCAATTCTGTCCAAAGTAATAATTAATAAATTAAGTCTTAAACTAGATAGAGCTAGCGTTAATCATATGAATACAGTGAGAATGGATGTGTTTTATTTTGTATTTGAGGGTTTCCACTAGAATTTAATTGCAGCAGGATTTGGTGCCAGAGATGAGCAACTGGGGAGGAAAATGCTCTACTGCTTGCAGATTTTTTTCTTGATTCAGCAAGCTAAGAACATCCTGAAGACGAAGGAAGATAAAGGATGAAGAGGCAGAATGATAGGGGAAAAAAGCGTATGTAATGATTTCCAGCACAGAATATGTCAACAGAAGCACTTTAAAAACCAATCTGGCTTGAATTGGAAACTGTCAAAGGTTGCCAGAACAGATGTAATATGGTCAAAAAAATATATATAGTAAATGTCCAATTTCTATTTGATGTCCCGGCAGAAGCATTTTAAATTGAGTTGGAGAATTAAATGATGTGGTGATTTAGGACTTTACAATAATGATAATTATAATAAACTTTACTTATTTATAACATTTCCAATAACAGAAGTTTACAAAAATGCTTAACATTAGACTACAATGGATGCTGATAAATGGTCACATAGTAAGATACATAAAATAATAATAAAATAATAAAAATACATTTAAAACATCACAATACAAAAAGTGGACCAAAAGGCAGTAATATAAGGCACAAAAACAGGTGTAATAAGTACAATAAAACCAAATAGATTACTGCAAATAGGCCAAGTTATAAAAATGAGTCTTGAAATGAGATTTAAAAGTATTAACTGAGCCAGGGGTTCGGGTAAGCTGTACCAAAGTTTAAGGTTTGAGGTATAGTAAGAAGGCACTGCTCTGATGACCTCAGACATCACCAAGGAAGGCTGTAACATTTCAGCAATGTATTCTGGGGCTGTACCATGTAATGCCTTATAGGTAATTTAAAGAATTTAAAAATCAAGTCCAAAACAAACTTTGAGCCAGCGTATTGATGCTAAAATTGGGGTAATATAAGTGTTCCATTTAGCGTTTGTTAGAAGCCTGGAAGCAAAGTTTTGGACAAGCTTGAGAAGATTAATTAAATGTTGAGATAAGCCTAAAAAAAGTGCATTAGTGTAGTTCAGCTGGGAGGTTATGAAGGCAGGGATGACTTTTTCAGTGTCTTGAGGCAGATGGATATAATTTAATTTCTGACCTGCAGGAAATGTGACTGGACCAGTTTTGTGATGTGACTTTTGAAACATAAACCTGAGTAAAAATAAAATTATAAATTTTTATCCACTGGTATTACATGGTTAGGTAAAGAAGCCGCGGATTGCTGAACGGTTGTGACAATGGGAGATGGAGTGGTGATTAATTCTTCAGCTCTGTCAACATTTAATTGCAAAAAATTTTGGACGAAGATAGTCACGAAGAATCAATAGTCTGTTAAGACCATTAGGATAAAAAAAAAAAAAGTACAACTGGGCATCATCATCGGCATGTAAATGAACAGAGATATTGTGATGACTTTTGATGTGACCCAAGGGAAACATATACTGTAAATAGAAAATAATATCTGCCCAAAGATGGACCCTTTGGGCACTCCTCAGGATGACTGGACAAAAAAGAAATGGTGACCAAATCATTACAGAAAAATTGCCATTGGAGAGGTACTGGACTAAGTATTTGAGAGCGGTAGAGGAAACTCTGACCCACAGCCTCATTCAATAATCAGGTCACGTAATAACGTTTTTGTGAAATTAATGCATTAGAGCAAGTATTGTATGAGAGTTTCAGCATATTTAACAGAGGACAGATTTCACTGAACCCCCAAAATTTAAAGTGATGCCCCCAAACTGGAGTCTCTCTCGTGCACCTGTCCACTCAGTCTCGATGCCAATTTGTGTGTTGTTGTTAACAGCGACGATCGATGTATATCTTTTTGACTGGAGGTCACTCATGGCAGGTACAAGGCTTTCATGGGACTTTGTTAGTATCAAAAGTTGTTGAGCCTGTCTCCCAGTTGCTCAGGAGTCATCAATCCACAAGAGCTGTATCTTGGACCCATAGTTAATCTCTCCACTATCCTGCATTGTCAGGATAAGTAACAATACTAAGTCTTCATTTGCCTCCTCTTGCCACTCGACTCCCTCATAAATAAACTAATCAACTTGGTCTAAGGCAGTGCTGGGTGTGTAGAGGTGAAGTAAACTGCCCCACACACATACACGTATTCACATGGATGTACATACCTGGACATGTACATATACTTTGAGATATATATCCCAAACACACATGCTCTCACGTATTCTTGCTTACTCACTCCTCCTTTCCTTCCATACTTTCACGTTGTGTGGAGGTCCAGATGAATACAAATCAGCCCTCGCCTGTCTGTCTGGTTTTAGGGTATAGGAGCTCATTGAATAACAAGAAACAAGGTTTGAGCAAATGGCTAAAAGAGATATCACAAAGGACCAACAGTTATGGGGATAAACAGTTTGGCACCTCTCTCGTGACACCATTAGTCATCAGTAGGTGGAAGACGCACTGAAAATCCTACTTTAACCACAGGGGCAAGAGCATTATATTAAGGGATGATGATTCTCATCAAACACTTGTGGTTCTTATTGTATGTCTTCATATTAATCCCCAAACTTTCAATCTGTCAGGACCCTGATAGTCCTGAATTATTAGATGATTAAGAAAAAAACATTTAAATGGAAAAGGTAAATATACTAGGGAGGGCTAAACTTTAGGGAGGGAGGGCAATGCCGGTCAGTTGACGAAGAGCTGCGGGGCATCTGGAAAAAATTACAGTTGCTTATTCAATTATTTATTTATACATTATTTATTTTCCAGAAGGTCAGACGGTCCACTGGAGCAAAAAGAAAGACAAAGCAAAAGACAAGTGTCACTTTGTAGGAAGATGAACAGCAGCCAAAGGTATTTTTTCGCAAGTTGTCCTCTATAAACACTACAAAACAATTTATTAACAATTAACCAAGGAATTAGTTACAAGTCATAGGGAGTAGGGCTAGGGTTAAAGGGACTTACTACAAAGTGGTACCAATTGCTGTGCAGACTTAAAAATCAATTAGGAAACAGTTCTTAAATTTTGTAATAGTATGTCAGCTTCATTGTAAACTATACAGTCTACTTAATAACTGAATTCGGCCTTATAACTGTGGATCTCACGTCAACTTGCTGCACCATTAAAAAGTCACTGATTGATAATGAGGGAAATAATGTATATTCCCTTATGATACTGTTTTTACGCAGCAAATCACTTCCTCCACATGTATCAAAGGGTCAACAATAACCTCTCCTACACCTCTGAGAAACAGATATTATGCAAAAAAAAACAATCTATTGCAAAGCTCTGACAGAAATCTTATACATTATTTTTGGGGAGTGCAGAGGATGAATAAGAGTGGGGAAAATGGTAATCCAATTTAATAGAACTGTCTCTTTATTATTGGCAGCTTTCCCTCTGTGCACCTCTTTTCCATTTCATATAAGACACTACATGGTAAGAGTGTGTGTGTCAGCACAATACTGTAAATAATAAAAGAGTCACAGTAGCAATAGGAAACTGCAAGTCTTGAAATAGCTTTGAGGGGAGAGAATATTTATTCACTTTAATGATCAAGCCCTTTATTGACTTTTTGGAAAATCCAATATTCAACCAGCAAGCCAGTGAGAATCTTTCTCATCGTACTGCAATTTCACAATGGTCTCTGGGAAAATAAGCATTTATGAGTCCTTCAAAAAGACATCACATGCAGTCAAATAAAGAGATCTCCACAGACCTATAAGTGCAGACACTGATGTAATGTATATGTACATCTGCAGACTCATAACTCGCATAGATTTTAAAATGAGTTATACGTTACTAATAAAGGTCTGTGTTCCTCAATTTGTAACTGATCACTTTCTGTACTCACATTTTCCAGGTGACATCATATTCATAAAGATGAGCCCAAATGTATGATGTTAATATACACAAATACGTACATATGGCTATATACATACTGTATGTGCATGTGGAAACGTAGACTTCCTGTTACCTTTGGCTTTCCTTCTCTTGTCACCAATGTCATGCGCTGTTGGCCTTCACCACACAGCAGTAGCCAAGGATGAGACAAAACATGATTTTGTCTGGCAGCCAGTTTCTGGCACTGCATTGATACATGGTAATCCAGCTGTCAGCATGGAGCTGGAGGGGAGAGCTGCAATAGGGAAGAGAGGAGGGGCACAAAGAGGGAAACAAAGACAGGAGAAAGGGAAAGATATGAATAGAAAACTGAGAATACCAGGCAGCACACATACACTCTAGCAGCGATTCTGAGCACCATCAAGGAATCTAATTGAGCACTGTCTGTGCAAACAACACATAACAATCTGCTAGTAAAGAAAGGTACCTTAAAAGGATTGATGTAGTGAGGGTAAGTCATCCATCCATCCAACCATCCATCCAGCACCTACACCGCTTGTTTTTTGAGGGTCGCGGGGGAGCCTCCCAGCTGACACTGGGCAAGGTACGGGGCCCTGTGATAGACCGGCCAGGTCGCCGGTCTATCACAGGGCTGACATATAGAGACAAACAACCTTTCATGGTCACATTCATTTGGACTGAGGGAGGAAGCCGGAGTACCAGAAAGAAACCCACGCAGGTGCGGGGAGAAAATGCAGACTCCACATAGAAAGGCTGCGGCCGGCCGGGAGGGTAAATCATTTAAATTAAATTCTTGTTAAAGCGGCTATGATCAATATTTTCATATTCATATATCACGTGTCTGCTTGTACAGTGTGTGAAAGGGGTTGCTGGAAGTGATAATTCTACAGAGAATTATCATCTGCTCTGCAGTTCCTCTCAGCTCTACAGAGTGTTTCTTCTATTGTTCTGTTGTTTTGGTTTTACGGCCCATAACTTTATAGATTCGGTTCACTCTGACGGCTCTAATCAGCGTCAGCTTTGGCCACAGCAGGCAGCTTTTTTCAACAAAAAAGCTCTGATAAACCCACTGTGCCCAATGTGTGTTCACAGACTTTGGCAGAACATGATCCTTGACTTGATTATCAGCTGAGCAGGCAAGACAAATTCATCAATGTCCCACGACTATCAGGAGCTCCGAACAATTGCCAGTAATGCATTTGTGTGTAGATAAATTTGTAATATCTCATTAATGTCAGTTATAATATGTTCAGCGGCGTTCACCCACCCTGGTTTTACAATACCAATCACACAGCAGTGCACAAATGCATTAAATTATCCTGCTATAATAGTGAGAGAAGCTATCAGGAGACAAGCTGTCTGCATTGATGAAATGTCTCCAGTCTCAGTATTGATGATGTATTGATTTTGCAGTTAGATGTTGAGGTTGATTTGATAGCAAATGTCCAGTGAAAGCTTTTCAATAAAGAATTTTGTGCCAATAATATTTCCTTTAACCACTTAAACTCACAAAACTCACAAAATAACAACAAAACAAAATGTACCCTAGTATTTGCCTGTTCTTTTGCATTACATGGCTATTATGCGTTTGAAAATTCAGGTCTGTGCATTTATGTTTTTTCGTTCAGACCTGTCACAGTGACAGTGTGCAAATGGACAAAGCACATGTGTAAGTGTATGCATTGTGGTTAGCAGGTCACTTTATTACACCTCATGTGAAGAGCTGTCTCTTTAGGCCCTGCACTGAAGTTGGAAATTACCTTGTAAGTGTTTCTGTCATGTGGCAACCAAATTTGTATTTGGTTAATTAATTATCTTTATTTCATTATTAATGCCAGCAAACTTTTGCCAATTAATTTCTTCTTCTAACTTGATTAAATAATCTTAATTCAAAACTCAATTAGTGTGGACCTCTGAGTCCTTGTTAGACCCATATCTGTTTGTTTTGATGTAACATCCCTTCAGACAATTGTATATTGCATAAATTACAGTCTTGTGAAAACCATGTATGTCAACTTATAACGAATTGAGTAAAGCAGCCCTGTGTTCAGCTTTGTGACAATGCATTTTTCATATAAAACAGTAGGCTTTTAGATGTTTCATTTAGCCTAAGAAACAGGATAATTTTTCAACCCATAAAGGAACTTAAAGCTCAAAATCAACAAATTTGGAGATACATGATTTTCACTTGATTGCGCTACCATATATTGCTATATGATGTGTTAATCAGTGTTAATCGTCTAGGTATTATGCGATTATTTTGCAATTTTGCAACAGTTTGATTTACACAAGTTGTTTGGTAGAACAAGTACTTGACCGGAGGGGTACTTAACGGGTCAGATGTGCAACTACAGGCTCAGTGCAACAAGTCCTCCAACCTGAAAAACATGTCGATCGTTAGTCCCTACCCTCTGATACTACCCTACACCAGGAGGTGTACCAGAAACCTCATCGTCACGGCTACAATAGTAGATATAAGGGATTACGCTTATGGAACAGTCACGGTTTGGTTAGGTTTAGGCACAAAAGGGACTTGTTTTGGTTTAGAGAAAGATCATGGTTCGGGTTTACACTAACTGCTTCCTTAAGGTCAGAGGACCTTCGTTCTCATGGTTACAATATTAAACACATGGTTAAGGCTGTGGAACGGTTGTGGTTAAAATAAACAATGATGACTATTGGTTTCACACGGGAAACGAACACGGTCTCCTGTAGGAAAGTCTGGTTTTGTGTTGATTGATTCATCCAACCAAACCTCTTTGTATCATGGACCTTGTCGCTCTAGATACTACGTCACTTGACTTTCTCCTTTCCTCCCGCCAAAATTACCACCATTTCTAGAGGTTGCCTCACAATAAAGCGTAACTATGTCTAGTAATAAGCCGCATGCACACACGACCTAAAGGGTTGTTTTTTAGGGGAAGACAGTCTCGCACAGTGATAATGTGAGATGGTGGGTGGGGATTGGAGGTGGGTAGTATGGACCTATAAAAAGGAGCCTAGGGGAGAGATAATCCACTTCAGCTCAAATGGAGTTACTTGTGTTGATGTGTGATTTTCAGATGCGTTAAGGCACCTTGCTGCCCAGTTTCACTGTAAATGATTCAGACACATTTGAGACAGAATAAATTCGTATACATCATTGTCGATTGATATATCAAATATCATATAACGATTATTATATCAAGAAAAACAACTGTTTTTTGTCATTCATTCTGGTTCAGTTAAAACAGAAGGGACCGAAGTCCACGTTACTGTATTCATGAAAAGCTTGGTCAAATCAATGTTGAACACTGTTATTCATGTTTGTCATGTATAACTGTGCGACTGAAGCGCTGAAGTTAAATTCTGTCAATGCAATTCAGAGACGTATGATGTTTTATCATGCTGCATTTGCCATGTTTACTCTAAGGATGAAACTCAGTCTGCATGACATGGCTGTACAGATTTGAAATTGCTCTGTTTACTCTGTGTTTCTTGCTGTAGTGGTGGAGCATCGTTGGCATACACAAATATATTTAGCAGTACTTAACTCCCCATGGATACATATTGAGCAGAGCCAAAACAAGTGGTGGTGTTGGTGAAAATCCTGAGGCAGTAAAAAACAAACAAAAGCCGCAACATGTGCGGCATGTTGAACAGGCTGACAGTCTGTATACTCCGGTTCAATTAAAATGGTTCAGTTCAAAGCAATAATGACAGCTAGTATTTTTGAGCGATGTCTGCAATGTAGAACATCACCCCATGTACAACATGTCTCCATGTCCAGAATTTGTGTGATGGCACGTACTATTAACAACAGGGTTGTGTAGTCCTGAGGAGGGCACTGTGGAGACATAGACAAGTCTGGATTCAAAGGAGGATACAGTTCAGCAGCACAGTTGATCAGAATGAGGCTCTGTTCTAATAAGGACCATGGGATTGATTTATTATACATCTTGATAACTTCCCCGAGGTCAAGGGAAAGCAACATGTACATTGTTCATGGGCAATCAATGCGAAGAAAGGATGGATATTACTTTTACAGAAACAATTTTTGTGAAAATTATATGGATCGCCCACATACACATTTTTGCCATGTATACTTGCTCTTTCCTTAATTTGTTTTTTAAATCATAGTTCAAGGATTAAGAGAATGCAAAGCATAAGCATCTCAATTCAAAATTCATAAAAAAACATTTAGTTTTCTTTTTTCAGCTAAATTTGGAGCCTTCATCATTATATAATAACAAAGAAGTTGAAAGGTGTGTGTTAGAAATCAATACTAACACAATGGTTAACACCCTGTGTGTGTGTGTGTCTGTCTTTTGTAATATACAATACTGATGATTTTTTGTTTAGCAAATCTGAGTTTTACAACAATGATGAGACTGTGCAAAAAAAACTGGCTTGTTAAAGTAAGATATACAATGGGGTCCAAAAGTCAGAGATCACTTACCCAGTGGTCTGACTTTTGGACCCCACTGTATAAAAATGTTTTCAATGGGGAGATCAGTTCAGAAATGTGACCCGAAATAGTTTGATATAATATATAAAAACTGTCCTGCCTTTAGTCTGTGCTTCATATTATGCTCAAAATGCATGTGGCTATTTAAAAAAAAAATGATATTCAAGATACTGACAGATTGGATTTTTCATGGAAAAGTCAGGGAAGCGCTGTGTGTTAATAGCAGGTAGAAAACAATTTCAGCATCTTGGCCAACTCTGCGTGTGTGAAAGAGAGACAAATGCTGAATTGATGGACATCTAATCAATAGATGGAGTGCAGAGCAGATGAAGAGAGCAGATAGTCATTTCTGAAGTAAATAGCCCCATGCTTATTGTGACCAACTGAGTGTGTCATTTAATTATTAAGCATACTCTCAGGAGACTCTCAGCAACATGGAGCAACAGCCACAGTGAGACTACATTGTTAGTGTCTTTGGTCCAGAGGCAATGTTTCTCATGGTTGTAGAAAATGAATATTTTCTACTGTATGAACCTATTCATATTCTGGAGATGGAGCTCACAGTTGTTTAGGCCTTGGGTAACAGACACCCTGCTTAAAATGTCTTCCTTTGACTCCAGCAGAAGAGAGAGTCTCATCACCTGCTAGTATGTTACATACTGTATTGTCAAAGTAGTTAAAGCTGCTATTTAATAGTTTTATATTAACATTCGATCAAAAAAGTATGTGTATGTGAAAGAGGTTGCTTGTAACAACAGACCCACAGAAAATTGACAAAAGACTGTGCAGGTCCACTCATTTCTATCGAGCTTTTTAGCATCTTTCAACTAATTTTCTGATTTTTAGTTTCCTGGCCCGCAAATCTAAAGTTTTTTGTTCTCTCAGCACTCTCATCAGTTTTTCACCAAAAAAAAGGACTTACATTGGACTTACATTAATCGAGTTGCCAGAAACATGACTTCAAATATGTCTGCTGAATGTGTAAATAGGCAATTGTTTGCTAACAAATCTTACATAACAGTTTTATGAAGCTATCATGTTTGTGTTTACAGCTCATTTCTGCTGCCGAAAGTTTGGCTTAATTTATATCTCAGATGCCTGCATATGAGAAATTACATGACCCCATGTCACGACCATAATATTTGCTTTACAGTAGATAATCCTCTTAAATTACTGAAACTACTGGTAGTTAGAATGCAACTAAACGCTGAATAGTAAAGGATACTGATTCTTTGAGCATTTCTGATAGTTTCGCATCGAACGTGAGAACTAGATGTGCTCCTCACATAATGATATGAGAAATAACATGAGCTGAAAGTGAGTATGTGTCGCATGTCAATAAATCTTTCTTTCTTTCCACTGATTTTTTTTCACTTCTTCTTTTACCTTACTGGCAGCTATTCTCCAGCATGACATGTCATTTTGCATTATTCCTTTGATTTCTATTTGGTACTACAATTTTCTTGTCACTAAGTCTCTTTGACAGGATATACTGAATGTTCTACTGTCAAATTCTACATTTAGAAAGTATTTATCTATATATTCACTTTTGTATATTTCTTAAACTGTATATTTGTATTCTTTATGTGCATTAACCTTTTTCATCACACTTACGATTTCTCTTGTGGGAAATCTACTCTAGCTTACATTGTTTACTATATGTGCAGGGCCGAAGGATAAGACTGCTGTGTAAAAAACGAACCCATAGGTCATCTGTGCAAGCAGCTTATTACGACCCATAGCTACGTTTTATTGTTAGTTGACATCTAGTGGCCATAGGAATTATGATGGGACAAATGAGGCAGTCAGGTGACCTAGTATTTAGGGCAACAAAGTCCACGTTAGGAGAAAGAAGTGGCGGTGCATGGATGTGTTGACAAAACATAGGACTTTCACATGGGAAACTGCTGTTCATTTATCATTCCACTACCTTGGCTGTGTGTTTATTATTGTAACCATGACAATGAAGGTCATCTAACCTTAAGGAAGTAGTTATTGTATCCCAAACCACGATCTTTCCCTAAACCTAATCAAGTAGTTTTTATGCCTAAGCCTAACCGAACTGTGACTGATCCACAACCGTATGTTTGTTATTGTAACCATGACGAAGGTTTGGTAAGCCTGCTGCTGGTACGCTCCTGCAGGTCGCATTATTGTTTCCACGGTGATGAGGGTCCAGTACACCCGCCGCTGATATGATTCTATGGTTTGTATACCTGGGTAGAGATATGCAACCTGTATGGTCGCTTAAGTTGGAGGACTTGTTGTGAGGGATACAGTGGGGTCCAAACGTCTAAGACCACTTTCCCATGAGCTGTGTTGTCCCATATTATACATTGACTTTTTAAATTTATTGTATTCAACATTTTGACACAAACCAACTTGCACTTCTGGGCACCCCGGAAGCTTTATATATGATGTGACGTGTTTTGTTCTTCAAGCTCTGAAGAAGGCACGCTAGTGCCGAAACATCAGCTCATGGAATAAAGTCTGTGCTGCATAACTGTCAGAGCGCTCCTGCCTCTTTGCAAGTAATTTTGCTTGTTTGCTGCCTACAGTCATTTTGCATATTGAGGGTGCTTTAGTACGTTGTATGCTGTGAGCAATTACTGCCAGAAAATTCCTGAGTACTACATTTAAAAAACAGAAGCCCTATGTTCACAGTCACATTTACAAAGCTGAAAAACAACACCATTCCTTGAGATTGTAATGTGATATAAGTGAAGATATACAAATAAATACAAAGTATGAAACAGGATCCTGTAAGCAAACTTTTGACAAAAGAGGCTGAACATAAGAAATATCAATTACCAGTATGGAACATATGATGGAAAAGATGTAATATGCTTTCAGATATACAGGGATGTCAGAAAAAGAGTGACATAACATAACTTTAGAGCAATCCATTTCATATAAAAACCAGCTAATAGACATCCAGTCTTGATTTTTGTGCCATTAAGTATAGCGAATGATGCCGTTTTCCCATTAGTAAATGCACAGAAGATAAGGTGAGTACTTTATAGAGTGGACCTCTGTAGGCAGAGACTCATGCGCACACACAGTGGCAACTTTTTCAGCTGAACTGCTTTTGAAGAAATTCATTTCATAGATTTCATACTGAAAGAAGAGTTCAAACTGGTGTTTAACTTGACCCTGGGGGCATTAAAAGAGGTCCATGTATACCTCCATTTCTAAAGGCAACCTTCTTTTTTGAAAGTCTTGGTGGAACCTGAGGACATGAAAGCAATTCATTAAAGAAACAGATTTTTCACTGGATTTTTAGAATATCAGAAGTTTCTTTCAGGTTGGGCATCCAATTAGACTGCTTCCTAGGAAAGTTCTGTAATGTGGGAATGACTGCAATGAAGACGGTGTTAAGGAATACTTTATGATGAAAAAGATGGATGAATGTTTCTGAGGTGGACCTGGAAAAGAAGAATTTTGAACAAGAAACAAGAACAGTCTGTGGTCCTTGTTTGACAGTTTCTGCCCTGGTTGGCCTCAGTATTCAGCCTTAATGTTCGAACAAAATGAACAGTTTTTCTTTTGAGTCTATGAACTATAGAATCCTCACAGGGAATCTGTCATGTTTCATCCAAATATGAATCTTGCATGATAACTACTGTAGATTATTCTTTCAGTACTGCGGTTTACAACAATGTAGTGTTCAAAATAACATAAAAAGATACAACTAGACCAAGTTGTGAGAGCAGATAATGCTCACACAGTTACGCACAGTGCACATGCAGGCACAGACAGTTCCGCGCACGTAAGCACCCACGTGCACACACCAGGTATTTTAAGGCAACACCTTTGTTTTTAGAAGTCAACACGTACAAGCTGGCATAATTGCCCGGGAACCTGGAATCAGAGCAGTGCATACAATTGATTCTAATGTTTGACCACTTCCTCCGCATCTAAATGAGGACAGGAAACGCGTGTAAACACTGACAATGCAACCAAGACGGTCTCAGCATAGGTCCCTCTGGCTACTCAGCCTGAATTTATTAGAGGCTATACCATACTTAAACCTAACATTATGGCTATTTGTTTGTGTAAGTTTATATATATGCATAGATATATACATAAATGTGTGTGTGTGTGTGTGTGTGTGTGTGTGTGTGTGTGTGTGTGTGTGTGTGTGTGTGTGTGTGTGTAAGCAACCAAATCAGTAGTTTAAAGCATTAAAGCTGCTTCTGCTAACCTTGTTTTGTGCCTCCCTTATTCACTGGTTCTGTTAAGTCGACTGCTGGCTCATGCCTCCTACATGTGCTCCGTTTGACCTCTGTGACACTGTAAAATAATTCACCTTACATGCCCTGTGAAATGAATTCAGTGCACCGCACACTAAAGTAGTTCAAGAAAATAAAAAAGGCCCAAAATTGACAGTACCCATGCCTATAGGGAGTTGGAATTCAAGATGTTGTTCTTTAAACACTCTGTGAAAGGTTACCCAGCCTGCACATGGGGTGTGACATTTTGATTGACATCCCCTAGCAAGCTGTGGGGGGAGTTTGTTTCCAGAGCAATGTGTATTCATTGTATTAAGTTCATCTGTTGTGTGTTTACGATAAAAATGCCCTTTATCACTTTTTCTCACCTCCTCCCGCTGCTTTTCATACTCACCAGAAATACATTGTATGTGGATAGCCATTCCACTGCTGAACCATTTACGGAGGGAAAGAAACTTTGGTTCTGAAAAGAAAATATAGACAAAATGTACTCAGTAGAAGTTTTTCAGAACAGTCACACAATGATAACACGCAACAGTGCTGGAGTTGCAGCTGGGAACATTTTAATTACAGCAGGGGAAAACTGCCAGCGCCAACAGCGCTTTTATTTAAAGACAAAAACCATCAGGGATCTAACAAATGTCAAAACTTTGACAGGAAAGTCTGAGCTTCTGCTGAACATCCCATCATCTATAAAACAATTTTTAAAAAGAGCACAGATTTGGCACAGTCGCGCTTAGCATTTGTAATTTTGCATTTAGCCAGCCACACTGCATGCCAGAAATGATCATCATTAAGTCCTGCGATTAAGTGCTTCATATTGGGAGATCAGCTATACAGCATTGCTTGCACTGTTGAGAAGTCCCTTTTCATGCATATTTATATACATGTCATGTTCTGGTTATGAGTGTTAATTTTACATGTGCCTTGCACATTGTCTATTCTTCTCTACCTGCTTGTAAGCTGTAAATCTTCATGACTTTACATGTTATTTGCATCTATAAGTGAGGTACGGTGGTGTGGTTCTCTCTACTTGCCTACACTCTTGTAGCTACATGGCCCCCTGTAAACCTATTAAAGGGTGAATACATCTTTGCACACTTGGTACATGCTACGCTAAATCAGACACATCATGTTTCCATTCAGACAGTACAAAACAGAACACTAAAGCCAAGTGATGTCCATGCCAAGCCGTGTTTTCAATTTCCCTTTCTCAGCAGGTGATTTCTGAGCTGACCCATAACATATACTACGCTGTTTACTGTATGTTCTGCTTGTAAGCAGAGCTACGGTGTGATGGTGCCTGCTCTCGATTGAACTGTAATGACACCATGGACAACTGGCTGGCTCAAGTGTGTGTGGCCCTGCAGAGGACAGGAAGCGAGCAGCGGTGGCATTTAAAAGACTCACTTTGTTGAGCATTCAGCACTTTTGTGGTTCCCCTGTAACATCAGAGCAGCCGTTGTTTATACTCCCGCGTTTCTGTTTCGTCCATCTCACAGATGGCAGCCTCACCGTCTCTTGATAGGCTCCCCTTGGTTAAGCGTTTTCACAGCTGCGATGAAAGGCCATTACTCCCTTGCTCTGTTCATCTCAAGGCTTCCTGCTGCTGTTTAACGGTAAAACCTTTCCAGCTGTGCAGTATACAGTTTGGCACAGTACAGCTACCCAGCCCAGGGGAAGTCTGTCTATATTGTCTTTTTCTCATTGTTAATTTTTTCATTGATATGTAGGTTAAGGCCTCTTATGTCTTAGTATGTCCTTCTGCCATTGAGACTACTGCTGCTCTTTTGCAGTACCTTATAATATTTTCTATAGCTTTTGCACATTTTTAATCATATAGTCTTTTTTGTTGGGATTGTTGTTGAGTGTGTTTTATAACCTTCATTTATTATATTATTAATATCAATTTTTCTTTGATGTACTCCACTACTTGCTGCTGCATTGGACCGGGGAATACTGTTGTTTCATCACATCAAATCTTATCTGAAATAATCGAAGCGTGAATAGTCAAAGAAAGAGAACATGGGGAGTTCTCTCTGAACATTAAAATAACATTGTAAGAGTTTGAACTTCAGAGGGATGCTGTAAGGTCATTGTTAAGATTAACGTTTAATGGAAATAGAGCATGTACTTCAGTTGTACATACTGCAGTGCTCAGCCACCAATTTAGTATTTTTCTTCCTCCTGTGATAATGCACAGACACAGAGGAGACTTCTGAATTGATTGACCTGACTTTGTCTCTCGGTACAACAGTGAAAATTGATTTTTGTGAATGCTCTCAGCAAATGTTCTGCTGAGACTTAATGCCGGGCTTCCGCACACCCATCTGCCCCCAGTTACTTTTTAATATTATAACTGCTAATTAAGCAAATTGTTCAGAAAATACGGGATGGCATTTTTGAAAGAGAAAATTATATGAAACTTCAAGCAATGCTAGCTGTCATTATCACACACATGCATTACACTGTATATGTGTGTGATGTCTTCTCCTGTGATATTAGGAGAGTGACCGTGGCAGTGACCTATTTTCAAAACGAAAGCTTAAATTGCTACTTGCTACCTGTTAAAATAATAGCACAGAGCCTGGGGATTGTTTAGCTCTTTGGTTTTAGTAATTGCTATAATTAAAGTAAAAGTCATGCCATTCACTAACAAACAGGATTGGGCCCCCTTGTGCCCACCCTAAATTGTAGTTTTCTCTTAGAAAGCATCCCTTTATTTCAGGCTATCGCTGTTATTTTAATTAAAAAAAAAAAAAAAAAAAAAAGGGGTTAAACAGTGCCTGTCTGGATTGTATGGACTGATAATTGTCAGTCAGTGTGTGGTGAAAAGAAACTGTGCCAGGAGAAGTGGAGCCAGGTGAAGCTGATATTATCCCAGAAATCTCAGCAGTGTGAAAAAGTCAGCCATTTTAAAGGCCGTTGAGGAGCTGTGAGTGGACTCTGGAGATGAAACTGTTAAGTCTTTTATTTGACATGGATATGGACCACTTCATCTCCATGAAGGAACGGAGGGAGGACTTCAACGCTAACTGTATGTCAGACACTGTCCCTTCTGCCTGTCTCTGCTCGCTGTGAATGTGTGCATAGTTCTGTGGTTGTTGGTGTGTTGAAGGATACATTGGTCAAATCTACTGCACTGGATAACGAAGCTGTTTTTATTGCCTGCTTGCTCTACAAAGACACAATAAAGGGACAAAACATAATTTTGGAATCTCCCAAATTTTCTATTGATTAACATATTTGTTAGTGTAACTACCTGCTGACTATGTGTTGCTTGTAGTTAATGTTTGTAGCCTCTGCAGCAGGTCTGGTAGTTACTTCTTACAGTTTTCTAAAAATTCATGCATAAGTCATTTATCTACGATGAGGTGCAGTGTTTCTTTTTTGAATCTAAATGTCACGCTGTGGTTTACTAATTGAATGATAGATGAAGGGTTACATCTAGAAGTTGTTTTCATTATCAACCAATCTGCTGAATATTTCCTTGATTAATCCTTTTGTCTATACTGTGTCCGAAAATAGTGAAAATTGCCCATTTGGGCAACAGTTTTGTGCAGCCCAAGGTGGCATCTTCAGTTGCTTGCTTTACCCTACAAACAATCCAAAACCAAAGACAGTTAGTTTCAGTATCATGTACAACAAAGAAGAAGCTTCATATCTCCAAATATGTGAAACCAAAACCAGTCAATTTTGACAGCAAGAGCATTCAGTTTTGCTTGAAAAATGTATGAAATTATTTATGGATTTATTAAACTAGTCGGTGATAAATTTTCTGTCGATTTTAACGAACAAACAAAATCGACCAATCATTTAATCTCTAGTTACATGGTTTGTTGTAATACATCACAATGAAACAACTATGCACATCTGAATTTGTTAACTTTACAGTTAAAATGAAACAGGGCCCTACTTTATACCCTGTTTTCTTGGATGACCTGTCTGACTTGGCTTTCTTACTTTTTTTTTTTTTTTTCTGAAAAACGCCAATGCTAAAATGATAACCTACACCTGAGTGTAGGTTAATGACATCCTCAGCATGCAGTTTTGTCCAGTAATCACAGACAACACACACACACGTGTGTCTGGGTATGGAAGCACACATTACTTTTGATGACATATTATAGCGCTTCATGATCCCTTGACTAAATGTCTGGAATTATCGAGTCATGAAGATTTGCAGTGTGCAGTCTACCAGTGTGGTGTTGTGTCTGTTGTGAACATCTGATCGTTTAAAAAATTCTTACCGGTTTGCAGCACCTGGCTTTATGACATTAACTGACATTTCTAATGTTCCATTAAATTAATGAGGTTGACCTTTGTGACACCATACGTTAATTTATGAATGGAAACTATAATCTACTACACCATCAAAATTTAAGCCGACCAAAATGGCCTTTTAATCTTATGATCTAGGTGGAATTGTCTTGTTTTCCTTATGTAGGGGAAAAAAAACCCCTTTCCCCCCCAAAAAATGTAAAAGTCTTCTCTCTCTATGTCCCTTGGCTGTCTCAGTGTGACTGCTGTCTCTTGTAAAAATAAGGGCCATACTTAACAGACAAAGTAGGTGCAGCATGCAGTTTTGTCTGTGTTGGCTTTGCAGAGTTGCTTTCCTCCAAACGGTCAGAGGTACCTGCCATAAACACCCAAAGCCATGTCAGAACATATACTATCTATGGCTGTTTAATTCCGTTTGAAGCAGCTTCCTCCAATTGTCTACTTCCAGTGTAACGCAAGCTAATCCTTATACGCTTGTCAAGTCCCCACATTGTAACGCTGTGTCTTTTGCTTGGGAAAGCTGCTGCATTAATTCAGTCTCTCCTTATTCAGTGAATGGGAGGGCATTAAAAGTCTCCCAAGCCCCTCATCCTTTTGTGCCACTTTCCAATGGCAATACTGTAAGTATGAATAGAAATGTTAATTCAGTAATTTGCTATGAATTACATTTAAAAAAAATAAAAAAAAAAAAAATAGGCTACATAAAATGCCCTGCTCTTGAAGAAATCCTGAAGAAAAAGATGACTACATATTCTCATGTGTGCATTGGCTGCTCTAATCAACTGATTAGATAGTTGAGGCAACAGCAGACTCATTGTATGAGGCACAAAAGGGTCATTTATATTTTGTTATTGCATCTAAGGGTCATAGCTGTCACTTGGGCATGGCTTTGCCTTTACAGAATGGTTAATTTAGGGGGTTATAGTCAAAATAAGACAAGTTTATAGGTTTCTAAATGGACAAACCTTTTAGTCGGGATTTGATTTGGATGCAGAAATTTAGCTGACAACTCACATTGCCTCATCTTGTTGCTTCTATTACAAAATGTGTATGGAATAATTATGAATGCTGAGCTGTAGCAAGTCCCTAATTTTAGCTGTAGGCATTAGATTAGACATTTGACTCCAAGGGCGAAGAAGCTAGGCATTAATGGAGTCTAATTGCTGTAATCTTTCTGTTTGGCCCTCTTAATCCTTCATAAACTGTTATTCATTTCTAGTGGACCTCTCCTTATTGAATTTATGTTCATACAGCAGAGATGGAGCTAAGAGAAGCAGATCAGAACAGAGTTGTTGTTTTTTTTCAAGAGCAACAGTCTGATTAGAGTGATGATCACGTCAGGCATAGTCCCAATCTGGTCCAGTGTACTCAAGGCTGAGCACTAAAGAGGAGGCAGACTGTAATTTTTGATAAGGCTAATGGGCTATTTCTCACCTCTGCAGAGCATAACTCTGCCATCTGCTGCAGGGAGTCTCTCTCAGTGCCTGCCCCTCTCTCTGGAACAGGGAATGGACAAATGGCAACCTCAGAGCCTCACTGAGCAGCTGAGTACAGGACTGGGCGCACATGGACTCTTTGCTGCGTGCTCTCACCTCATTCTGTATCACCCCTCCTCCTCTCCTACCTTCTCCCCTTATCTGTTGCTCTAACTTTTTTTAGTTTGCACTTGAAAAACAGACAAACAATTGCTTACACACACACATAATGATGCTTCATTCAAACGTACAAGCTTGAATTTGTAAGAAATTAAAGGTCATGAAACCACATCTAGACTGCAAACTTTTTTGATACAAGCAGCACCCATGTTGAAATATATAGAACAATTTGCTGTTTGTTTTTCATTTAACTGTAAGTGGGAGTTCCTGGGCCTTTTTTCACTGAGTCATGTTCCAGCAGTCGACTATGCAAATGGGCAAACATAACTTCACAACATGCTCCTCACTTCTCCTTCCGGTAATTTTCTCCAACTTGCTATAGACGTCTGAACACTAGCCCTGAGCTAAAATAAGCTGAGGCAGATCAGGCACGTTCTGTGTGCTGCGGCCCACTCTAAGTCTTCTGCAGTGAGCACAGATAAGCAAACCTGGGAGAGATCCTATCGGACCTTTGGGTTAAAGAAACTGACAACTCCATCACCCCTAGCCAGATCAGAACTGAACTGGAGAGCAATGCATATAGAACTGTTTAGGATGAATTCATATGATGATTTTTTTTTTTTTTTTTTGACCAATACGCTTCTCTGTGTCACACTTTGCACAAGACATAACAGCAGAGGGGGGCATAGACTGTATGCAGGCTTTGACTGAAGGAGAGGGAGGGGAGTCATTTATAGATAACAGCTTGACATGATGCCCTATTGCACTGCAATTTGTCTTGTTCTCTGTATATGTTACACTCACACATTTACTGGGCAGTACTGTACTGCTACTGTACTATATATGACTCAAGGTCATCTGAAGAAATACAGGTTAAAAAATTGAAAAACTCGTGTTTTTTTTTCTAGGCAATATTTATCATTGTTGCCCGTATTAGATGTATGAGGGTACAGCTTTTAATGCCTCTCTTACCTAAGGACAGTGGCAAGGTGAAATGTAGAAGGTTGCACAACTGCAGGTCAGTCCAGGAGAGGAAAATTACAACAATTTAGCCGAGTGACAAGCCCGGCCTGGAGGCACGGAGCCATATCACTCACGTTCCCCCATGTACGACAGCCGGGGCACACTGTCCTCTTAGCCACCTCAGGAATACACTAGTGTGTGTGTGTCCTTTGTGCCTGCATACTGTATGTATGTGCACAGACTGTGTTTATAAGCATACATATGTGTTAAGGCATAGTCCTGCTAAAGCACGCCTCAGCTCTGCGGAGCGAGAGGATTCACGTTTCTTCTGATGAGCAACACAGTCAGGCGATTAGGCTTTGTTTTTGTAATATGGTAGCGTTCTACCTCCAGCCTGCGATCTGAGGCTGAACACAGGCATCTGTATACGCACCCCCTGAGTAGTCTGAACATGTACTTGGTATTCCTGACAGGACAGAGCTGGCTAACTGAGCTTTCCTGGCAGTCTGGCGGATCTGTAGAACGCAGCTCTGTGGTGGCACATTAGAATAGCAGTACAGAAAACAACAGCAGCTATGCATAGGCTGAGTCAACTGAATGGGCTGTGTTCATGACAGGAGGAAAATAATTGGTCCAATTTATGTGTTGTGGATTTATGGCAAGCTGTCACACATTTGGTACAGGCTGTTATGTTTTTTTTTTTTTGTTTTTTTTTTTTTCTTCTTCGATTTGTCATTGATGTGTCAAAGTTGAAATAAATGGGAGTGCATAAATGTGCGATGTTATGAATGTTGGCCAAACTGCTGAAAGAAGGGGAAAACAGCAGCGTGCAAGCTCAAAAATTAAAATAATCACAATATTTTTATCTTGCCATTAAACCCAGTAAAACAGCCCAAATGGAAAGATGGAAATGTGATTCTAGCGACTGCAGTAGAAATCTGAAAATGTCATCAGCGTTAGAGTGCATGCACTCAGTCATATCATTTCAGTGTATCTCAGAGCCAAGCCCAACTTTAGTGTACTGTGTGATCCTGTCTCTTGCATATGGATTGCGTCTGAGGTCTTTCTGTCCTGCAAGGTTTTAGGAATGTTGGCCTGAGAGATCAATGGAATTTACTCCAGTAGAAGCAAGAATGAAACACAAATCCATGTACTCATAACTGTCAGACATGAAGAATAATATTTTCCCCCTGCAGACCCGTTCCGCTGATCGGTTTCAGTGCAGGTTATTATCGGTTCAGTTCTAGGCTGCTGATGTGAAATACTGAAGTAAAGAATATTTATGTTGCTGTGCGTAATGTAGGCATATATACATTGATACTGAAATTCTCTACTTTTGAGTTGCATACGGCAAACATGATACACTCTCATCTGAATGATGAAAAATCCTAACAAGGTACTTTGGATGTAAGAATATTTGACAGTTTTGTGAAATGTGTGATTTCTGTGTACTTCTGAGGTATGAGCAAAAATTCATTGAGGGATAGGGTTCTTGCAGGTGTATCACACCTCACGTATTGCTGTTGGTTGAAAACTGCATTTGAGCTTCAGCATTTTGTTCATGTTGGAAACGAAGAGAGGCTGTCCAAACCTTTCTAGATCCACATTATACACAATGATAAATCCCCATCACTTTTTAAAAATTTCTCGTACTGATTTCTTTTGATATATTGCCTTCACATGAAGGAAAATTCATCAAACTTTGCAGATTTGTTCATCCAAGATGATGCAAGAACAATTTTCTTGATAGTAGAATGAATTTTTAATCTTTAATTTTTGCTTCCAAACCTTCATTTTGGAAAACAAACAAACAAACAAACTTAATGTTGAAATGGACTGTCTCTGAATTAACTCTTCTGAATATTCTAAATATGCTAGAGCTTTTAAATTAACTTTTTATTTTGCCCCCATGGCTAAATTGCTCAATCCCAGTCGCTGTATTAATGATCCCAGCTGTAATTTTATTGCTTTTCATGTAAGACGCCTCAGCTCTGCTGCAGTGTCCTTGAGCAAGACACTTGAATATCACCTGCAGAGACAATGATCATTTCCCAGTCAAGATCGATAAACTCACATAATAACTAATATTCAGAGATTTAATTAAGTAGTGTCCTTTTTATTTCAACAGTCATCACTGAGGGTAAATTCTCTTCAAATAGTGCATACATATCATACTATACAATCGACAGGGTTTTGAAAAATACAATAGCTTACATTACCCATACTGTCTGCACGTGTGCTCATTAATCTAGGCATGCTTCAGTTTCACCTGACAAACACCTAACCATCCTATGACAGCTGCTATCATGAAGCAGTGCTGTGGGAGACAGCCTGGGAGCTACTGATGGAGTGGAAATATGGAACTTTCCCTCTGTTCTCTCTGCAGCTTGTACAGGATAAATTGTAGGATTCATACTGAGATTCTCACCTTCCCCCACATCACCGGCACTCACTGCTGCTTCCTTTACAGAAGCTCCTCGCATCGATTGCTCTGATATCCCTCTGCACCCGATGCTCGGTTGAAACTGAGTGTTTTTTGTTTTTTTTCTTCTTTTTTTCATGGAAGATTAATAAGGGGCACAGCGGAGGGTCGCTGGAAACAGCACATGAAAAGACACACGGTTCAGAGAGAAGGTCGTCTGTAGACCCTGCACACCTTTAAAAGAGCATGTGATCGCTGCATCACATGGGAATACAGCAAACTCAGTGTGGGCAGATACATTAATATATATATATATTTGTCTTTCTCTTCAAAGACACACGAACACGCACTCAATTGTTTTTTTTGTTGTTCCGTGAAATTTTTTTTTTGCTCTCAGCATGAAGCATTTTTTCTCATTCCCCAGGTAACTCTGGGAAGACGAGATTAATCCTAGACACACAACTCTGAGTTTCTCTCCATCGCCCCAACACACGTCCCATTCCTCATGTCTGTAGGTGACCTTTCCTTCGCTGACTGCACAACGGTTATTTCAGTAATAACTAGGCATCATTCAAGGCTACACTCTCCACAAACAACACTGCCAACTCTTTTTAAATTGTTGGTGTGGATTCAGCAATCCATCGTATTTAAGCATGCGGTTTTTTGCTGAAGTACAAGAATGTTGAGATTTAGAGGCTGTGAGGTTGTTAGAGGGAAGAAGCAGATGGATAAGGACTGTCTGTTGAGTGGCTCCAGGAAATTAAAACTGTCTTGATTACCTCTCATTCTCATCCTCTTCTTTGCACCCTCCATCCACACCCACACACACACACACAACATTCCACTATTACCATTACAATACAGCCAAGCGTGGCAGCTCCCAAAGCTGAGAGAGAAAGAGAGAGAGAGAGAGGAAATGTCAGGATTATGTGAAACCGTGAGCCATAATGAGATGATAATGGCGTCTCCCATGCTGACGAGTTGACAGAAGGATGAACAGGCTTCTGGGATGTTGCTGTCAATAACCTGCTGAAGCAGATAAAATGACATTACAGTCAATTAGCTCTCGAGCTTGCATGAATGCATCCTGTAGCACCACATTTTTGAACCCCCACAGATCATGATGACACCTGCTGTTTTGCTGTCATAATGCAGTCAAACATGTTTTACATTCTGTAAACAAATTATCATGGTATGTTTATATAACAGCACATTTTAAAGATTTAGGCTAAAACTTGTTTTAAAATGATGTTTAGACAGTCCCTCCAGGATTTTGCAGGCTTTTGTTTGGATTTTTGCAGCCTAAGATGCCTGATTTCATGGGAGCTTTTCTATAAAATTGTGATGCATGTTTGCAATATTTTTTGGCGTTTTTTTTTCTTTTTTTTTTTTTTTTTTGCGAGTGAAAGCACGTGAAAAGTGCCATATAGTTGAATTTTTTTTTTGCATAATTCATTAAAAATCACACCATGTTTAAACATTGTATCTGTCACTTTTTATTCCTAAACTATTTTCTTTATCTTTCACACACAGTATGTCACGCAAACAGGCAAGCGTTTCTCTGTCACTTTGTGATTTATACTACACTAACGTTACCATTAACCATGCATATTTAATCTAACTCACCTTGACTATTTCTGCACTTGCAATAGATATGGCTGCAAACAGCCTCAGTCATGGTGATTTGTCTTGACTGTTGTCCATGTGTTTCAGCCGTTCTCCGGGTATGTTTTGTGGTAGAAAAGTGTTTCTCAATTAATGACTTTCGTTTGTGTTCAGCCACAACGTTGCATGAGGGACAAAAATATTTTACCACCAATTTCGTGTACAACATCAGGGAATTGCCATGCACAGTGTTAAGCAGTAATTTTCATTGGTTCATGTGTATGGCTCAACGTTTTGCGCAGCGGGCTACTATGATGGGTGAAACTTGATTGGTCACATATGTGGAAAAGTTGCGGTGATTGGACAAAATTGCAAGGTCGCGCAAAATTCATAGAATTTGCATTAATTGTTGCGATAGCGACATCCCGGAGGGAGATAATGGGCAAGAGATGCCAGCTTTGTAATTGTCCCTGATATCTAACATATTTTTTAATGTCATTCAAAAACCTAATTAGCAACGGACTGAAAATAACTGAGTACATTGACAGTGTGGGGTGAAATATTTGATTATAACACTTCAGTGATTGCACAATATCTTGCTCTTCACTTCTGAACTGTTGACTCAAAAGCTTGTAGGGACTAATTTTTGTTGTCTTTGAACATTACCAATTCCTCCTGCCTCACTTTTACTTCTAGAGAAATGAACCCATAGGCTCCTTTTTTAAAAATAAAAATAAAAAAAGAGGAAAGGAGTAAAAAGTCACATTTTTTTTGACCCCAAGTGTAGTCTGTTACGTCTTCGTAAACTCACCTCCATTCCTCGACTCCCTTTTCCCTTTCTGTGCACCTCTCACTCCCTCCATGTGCTCAAATCACCATCTGGGAAAGCCTGATAAGCTCAGAGGCAGGCACCAGCATTTGGGCGTTGAGTTGAAGAGCTGCCTTGAGACAGCCGGTAGGTTAACCCGACCAATGCACAGCTTTCCAAGCATGGAGGTTAGGAAGTGGCACACAGTTCATTCTCTTCCTGTTTGTTTCAGTCTGTTTTCTTTGTGTCTCTTTATCTACATATTTGTGTCCCCCCCTTTCATTCATCCTCTATTTCCACTCAGGGAAACTGTAAGTCTGCACCCTATTGAAAGGGAAGTGAAGAGATTTAGGTTGGACATATTTGTTAAAGGGACTTGTATGTGTCATCCTGCAGGTGTGAGAGATTATCCTCCTTCTGACAGTTTATGTCCTCCCAATCTCAGGAATTGTCTCTATTGAAGGCCATAATTAAACAAACCTCATGTTTATTCATGTGGTCCTTAAACCCAGACATGATTAAGACTGGAGCTTGGTTGTCACAAGCTGGAGTACATGTGTTCAAACTATTAGTCATGACCCTCTTTGTTGAAATCCTGCATGGAATAGGATTTTGGTGTAGTTTGCTAAAGGTTTTTGAAAAACCGTGCTCTGACACGCATAGATACGCTTGCAAATGATACATTGCAAGACCCCAGTGTGCTGTCACCAGCACTTGGGTGCATTTAATTTGGTTGCAATTTCCGTCATAAGGGTCTGGATTATTCTCTCGCTGAAAGTTTGGCTGGAAATTTTTCTGTGGTGCTGTCCATGGTCCTGATTATCAAATATTTCCATTAAAAACCCATTTACTCCAGTACACTCTTTCTCTTACTCTCCAATGTTTTTGTCCATTTTTCCTCTGTCTCTGTCTCTCACACACATACATGTATGTGCACACACAAAGAAAAAATTCCAACTAATTAATGGAATTCTAGTTATATCTAAATATAATCCGAGAGCTACTGTGTAAATGTGGCAGCTGGGAGAAAAGGCAGAGAGGACCCCTGGGGCCAAGTGTGACCATGTTTCACCTCAGAAAACTGTGTGTTTTTTCTGCTCCTTTAACCCCATTCTGCTCCTTCACCTCATTCAGGACTCCACTTGCACTACTACTTCAATGAATACTCCAAGTGACAAAGAGCATTCCTGTGTCAAGTTCCCTCCAAACTTTTCTGCATAAACCAAAAACATTAAATGAATAATCAAATGAATGTAAATAAAGAACGGATCAATAAGTGTAGAAACAGTGAAGACACATGTGATTTATAATTAAAGCAGGATTAAAAGAAGAAATTACATGTTTCTCCGCTTTAAAAAGTAAAGTTTAATTCTTAACGCACGTCCTTGCTCAATTGAAAGCATTAAAGGGTTTTTCTGCTATGTCTCCAAATGTCTAGTCCAAAACCCATAGATATTAATTTTACAATATATAAAACAAGAAAGCAGCAATTCCTCAAAATTGAGGAAATGTTTTGTATTTTTGCTAGAAATTACCGAAAATTAGTCAATCAATAAAAAATTTACTGGCAACTTTTTTGCTAATTGATTTATTGTTTGAATATTTATTTTTAAGAAAATATAGCAAATGCTCACTGGTTACAATTTTTCAAATGTGAAGATTTTCAAATGATTGGAAACTGAGTATCTTTGGGTTTTGGACTGTTGGTTAGACAAAACAGGACATTTGAAGATTTGGGATGAAAATTTTGTTCTGTTTGTTGACATTTTATAGACCAAACAATTAATCGAGGAAACTAATAATAGTTAATCAATAATGAAAATAATGTTTAGTTTGAGCCCTAGTTGCCAATTCATTTTCTGTTTAGTTTATAATTGATTAGTCGGTAATGGTTTCAACTATAGCAGCAAGTCTTGACATTTGATCCAAACTGGCCGTCACAACTGACCCATGGATCCTCCATCCCCAAAATGGAAACAAGTAGACCAAAGCACCTTTTTTGTAAATATCTAAAATAAAGCTGGGGTCTCCTCTATCGAATGATATGAATACATTATACATAAAACCTTCCATTCTCCTTGTAGTTATCCCCGTCTTTATGCATGCTGAACTCATAATTCAGTTTCTTTTTTATCAAACGGGCACCTCTAGGGAACATAATTTTAATTTGTAGGAAAGGCATTGTGACCAAAGAGACATAACGCATTATAACTAAATCGCCCACACACACCTGTATGTATGTATGTATGTATATATATATGTATATATATATATATGTGTGTGTGTGTATCTATGTATGTATATATATATATATATGTATATATATATATGTATGTATTTATATATGTGTGTATATATGTGTATATATATGTGTGTGTATATAAATATATATGTATATATATATTTATATATCTTTATGTATATGTCTATATATGTATTTATGTATGTATATGTATATATATATATATATATATTTTTTTTTTTTTAAAATTTGACTTTAAATCTTCATATGACGCCCTTCATTCCAGTGATCTGCCTATTTTCCAATGCTTAAAGGTACCATGTTGCGTTTTCTTGTAAACAAACAAAAGTTATGTTTACATTCAGTGTTACTCAACCACTCGCAGGAAAACTGCTCCATCTTTCTACTAGAGGTCAAAAGATCCACAGGGAACCTTTAAGATAAACTACTCAACAGCATTATGGTTCTTTTATAGTCAGAAATCCTTTTTCAACTGTTACTTCAACCCCCACTGCAGATTGTATGTCTACAAGAGGACCAGAAAATACAGTATGTTTGCTGGTATTTGTCCTGTATTCGCGTTCCTTTCATTGCCCTCTGGCAGTGTGCTAACAACTGCTTAGTGATAGGAGATCTGAATTCATCCTGGCTTTTTAAACGATTTCTTCTACATAATGTGTTTGTCAATATAATTACGTGTAGTAGCACTGCCTCTCCTTCAGATTATAATCTAAATATTCATATACTGGCTGTGACCTTCATTTAGAATAGTCACAATGCCTTGACGCATCTTAATATCTACTCATAGATGAGATGTACTGTCTTTCATGGATCTCTTTGAAACGTCTGCCTGTGTGGTGCTAGCAGCATCAAAACATGTCAAGACATTCCCTCTGAGGGCTATTCATTTTCTCTTTATTGACTCATCGAACCCCCCATCCATGTTGCAGCCTTGGGTCCCCTGTTAGCAAACCATTTTGTTGTAACAGTTAAATTCAGCTTCCTTTGCTTCATCCCACAAATTTTAACACTGCTCTTTTATAGATGTAGTTCATATGTTTCAGTGTCTTGGCATATCTCTTGAACCATAGAAAAACTAATTAAATATGTAGTCGAATCTGCATGAACTTTTTCAGACAAACCCACTGCAATGTGAATCTTGCCTTTGCTAGAATCCCTAAATGGATAGTGTTCCACAAGGAAGGACCTGGCATCCCAGAGGAAATCTAAAGATATCTAGACAACCCTTCCTGGACACTCACTTATTCATGTGGGGATGTGGGAGGAAGAAGGGAAGGATACATGCCATCCCAGTAAGCCGAAGGCTATATGGTCTAATGCAATGCAGGATGAGTGTGCTGAAAGGCTTGCACGACAGATATCAGATAAGGTCAGGGTAAAGGAGATTTGCCATCCATTCCTGTGGATTGGGTAAGCAGACCACTGCTAACATGTCCCCTATAACACTGACACTTTGGGCTTAGTATGAGGATGTCAAAAGTCCAATGGGCAGTAAAAATTGGTTTGGTCGACTCTGCAATGGGCATTTAATGTTCGGATTGATGACTTTTTGATTGCAAAGCAAATTTCGTTCTACGACTGTTTGCAGTGATGTTAAAGACAATATTCTATTTGAAGGTTGAACTTGCGGCACACCAATGACTTCACTCATGGGTTATTTAGAAGATTTGTTCTGAATTCTAATACTGAATAAAAAGGATGCAATTAAAAAAATGAAATGTCATTCTTCATGTAAATTATACAGACAATTTGCGGACCAAGGCCAAGATGATGCTGAATATTTTGCTAAACAGTCAAATAAAGAAAAAAATGTGTGGATATTGAAAATGAAAATCAGAACAGTAGGATTAAAGTTGTAATATCCTCAAATTTTAAAGCAAGTTTCATTTGGACTCCTTTCACCAACTTCACAGGTGCTCTGGTGCTGTTTCTGAAGTTCCATAACCTCTGATGATAATTATAACCCCCATACCATAGAGAGGGGATTTATTCAACTTAGTCATGTCATTATCCCCAAGATCACTCCACTAAATATTACTTACTGATGTCTAGTCGGTGACAAATTGTCCTACTCCACACCATCTGACTGTGTCATTGCAAACCCAGGGGAAAGTGAAGCTGAATGTGAACGCAAAACACTGGCATAAAAGCTGACATATCACCAAATGTAATCCATTTTTGCATCTTATTGGAAAGTGACCACATAAGGAAAAGGGAAATGAAGGATACATATACTGATGTTTAATATACATTTTCTCCCTAATCCACAAAATGCCAAATAGAGTTGGTTGAGAAATTCTGTATCAGACTGAAGAAGTGTTTAACAGCAGACATGTTAAAGCACTGAAATAAGTACTGCAATGTCCTTGTGCATCTTACTGCCATGGAGTACAGGACTAGATAACTGGGGTTAAAGTGTGAATATAGAATAATGAACATAGACACAAGGAAGATGGATCACATTAATCTGAGCAACACCCCTCCCAGCTCTTCTTTTTACTGTGAATACTGCAGTTGCGTAGCTGACACCGCAGCCTTCCCATTTGATGAGCAATTAGCATACCCTCGCATGAGTTTGTATCGTGATGATCCATTCATTTCCGTGGTGTAATTATGTGTATGAGGCTGCTCATTTGGAAAACATTGAGCTCATCAATCTTTTTGCACCCGTTTTCTAATTCGGCCCATTGAGAGAACCCTGGGGGACACCAAAACTGCACTTAATTGTCCTCATCCCCGACAGCTTCTAATTACACCCAGTGCTTTAGATCTCGTTAGAAAAGTTCAAGATCCTCCTTGCCTTTCTTTCTCATAGAACTGTTCTCAATGTGTAGGGATAGAGTAACAGGGGGAGAGAGAAATTCCCTCGTCACCTTGCCCTCTGGCAGCTGCGCCCTGGATAAACAAACACGCGTCGCTGCACATCAGTCAGCCGGTTGGGAGCTGGGGTTTGATTTAAAAAGCTCCCTCCGCTGTATCTCCATAGCCTTGCTCCTGTGAGTGCCCAGATAAATAAATTAATGAATAGCTCTTGTTGAACTAATAGAGGGACAGGGTGTCTGTCTTAACAGCTGCTATACTGTATTGAGTTAGGTTCGTGTGATTGACTAGCAAGCGGAGCACATTGAGCCACATTGTAAATCATCGTCCTGATTAGCACTTAAGCAGATGATGATGCAAGAGCACATTTTGTCCTTGCCTGCTATCCTCTGCTGCTCTCGTCTCCAGATTCAGCTAGAGTGCAAGTATTGCACCTGATCCAAAAGTCACAGCCCACATTCCTGGTTTATGAATACAGATGTGGTAAACTTTTCTTTTCCTCCTAATTTAAAAGGACTATGCAATGTATAGACAGATGCTAACAAACAGCTAAAGATACATTTAGTAGGTGTTAAGATTGTCTGTCTCCCAAATGTAAATTATAAAATTAATGATGGCTAAATTCTCTTTAGCTGCTTCAGTTTCATTGTCTTGTATTGTACATGCTAGCTCACTGTCACATCGTTAAGGTTACTAGTAGCACCTGTGCTTTTCCTGCAATGACAAGTCAAAATGTTGTGAAAAAGGCCTCAGGTCAAGTAAATCATGCTTTACAATTACATATCATAAAAAATATGAACATTGAACAACAACAAAAAAAAGAACTAGCAACACAGAAATAAGTTTGAGTTTCATTTCCTGTTTTTTTTTTTTTTTTTGGTCAGTGTTTGCATTAGCTCACTACTTATGTCACTGACCTAAAGAGCTGAAGAGCTCAGTCACTGCTTTGGCAGCAAAGGCAGTGATGAGCCCCTGGAGTTTAAGGTAGACCCAGACTGAATAAAGATTCAAGCAAAGGATTGAGAATCCACTGCCTAAATTTACTCTCGAACAAGGTTATTGTTCCTTTTTGTGAAATTTATTTGATGCCCAATTTGAAGTATTATTGAGGACAATGCAGATACCCAGAGAACAGAAGATCTTGTGTGTATTGGCTTTGGACTCTTAAGATCCTCTGTGTCCATGTTTGTTTCACAGATTGGTTGGGTAGAAGTTTCTAATGGGTCATTGTTACCATTTGGCGTTTGGACAATGCAAAAGCATGGGTCTGTTGTTCTGCACCAGGGCTATGCCTAGGCCTTTCTGTGACGCATGTTCCTCAAGTGTAAAGGGCGTGTGGAGTATTTTAAGCAGGGGTCCTGAGTGATAGTTGACTTCAATTCCTAAAAGCATTTTTGGTGGTCAGTGTCCCATACCCATGGCACTTCATTTTTTAGCAACCGTCTCAAGGTGTGGGCTTTTTCTGCAAACTTTGGTATGTAGAGTGTAAAGTAGGTCAGCATTCCCATGAACCTCTGCAGGCCTGTTTTGGAGAGTTGGCATTTATAGTCTCTGATCTTAGCTGGGTCTGGTTGGATACCGTTGTCATTTGTCACTGTTGAACTGATTTGGTTGCTCGCTCCATCAGGTTGAGGGTTTGTCTTGTTCTTCCTTATTTGCTCAATAGACCCTGGCCTGGAGGAGATCTTGAGAGGCACTTAGTCCAAATAGCAAGTGTTTCCAAATGGAGTCCAGAATGCTGTTACGAGTTGCAAGTCTTGCGGTGTATTGAAAAGTATTCTGGTTGTGCATCAAGCTTGCTGAATACTTTTGCATTTACAAATTTTGGGTTCAGTTCCTCACAGTCTGGATCTTATGTGGGCACTTCTTAAGGCTGGAATTTAGCTTCTGAGGGTCTAGGAATATTCAAAGGGACTCGTATACAAGACTGGAGCACCAGTCTGTGTGCACTTCAACCTTTCGAAGCATGTTCTGTATGACAAGTTTGTTGTGCTTTTTCTTGGTTGTCATTTCCTTTGTTGATTAATATATAAACATTGACAGTTACAAGGTTTAGCAGTTCACTTGTGGGTAGTCCAACTACAGATAGCCCAGGTACATCCACAATGTAGAACTTGGAATGTTAATAGTCCCAAGACAAGGGATCTCATGACAACTGTATGCAGGTAGTCTTATCTAGTTTCTTTTTTTTTTAATTTAGGGCACGAGGTTTCTCACCATACATTTGCCTGAAGGTACACTCTGGGAGCGTATTTCGTGATGCCACTATATCAACTTTCAGATGGAGTGTATGTCCGCAGCCTGGTAAGTCAGATGGTCTCACAATCAAAGTTGTATAGGCCTCTGCCCTAGGTGGTTTGCTGTCCATGCTTTGCATTCACTTTTTGCTGATTGTGATAGAATAGAACTGTTTTTGGTACATGCATTTTTCAGCAGTCTCTTTGCTGTCTATAATGTCAGTGGGGGACTCACTCTGTTGCCTGTGGTTATTTTTGGAGGTCAGGTGTCTGTAATGTTTTTTTTGTGGTGGTCTAGACTAACTACTTTGCCTTCAGCTGGAGTGTTGTCTCTACCATCTGTTCTTTTTGCGGCATCTTATCCAGTGTCCTCTTATACCACAAGCAAAGCATTCTTGGTTATATGAAGAACAGTGAAGTGGCTTATGGTCCATACAGTTCAGGCATGTTTGCCCTCTATTCACAGTGTGGATGTTGTCATTGTGTAACAGTCCAGGCTGATGTACAGTCCTAGTTGAAATTATTAGCACCCTTGAGATTTAAATTGAGAATTTAGGATTTCTTCAGAAATAAATGCAAATTAACCAATTTGGTATATTCAGAATATATAATAAAATGTCCAAAGTTATTGAACAATAGTAAAATAAAGTAAAAGTTAATTTTCAGGTTTCACATGACCTGAATTAACCAATGAATTATAGTTTTAGTGCCTAAAAAGGGGCTGATTGTTTACTGTTTCTTTTTTACAGTGGGGAAGACAAGAGAGCTGTCTGAGAGCATCAGATTTGCTATTATCAAAAAACAAAACCCATTCCAAAGGCTACAAGGCAATGGCCAAAGATCTTGAAATCCCTGTTTTAACAGTTCGTGATGTTATCAAGTCATAAATACTGTTAAGATGCTTCCAGGACATGGTGCTAAGAAGAAACTCAATGAGAGAAGTCTGCAAAGGTTTATGCAGATTGTGGGAAAAACATCACACAAAACATCTAAAAGAGCTTCACGCTGATCTGGAGCAACCTGGGGTGGTGCGTTCAGCCCGTATCATACACCGCACATTAAACCAAGTAGTGCTCTGTGGGCGAAGGCTAAGAAAGACACTTCTATCGAAAGAATGGCTCAAAAAGGCAAGGCTAATGTTTGCAAAAACTTTCATAGATAAGGCACAGTCTCTCTAATGTTCTATGAACACGTGAAACCAAAGCAGAGCTCTTTGGGAATGCAGTGCATCAGTCTGTTTATAGGCTTTAAATGAAGCTCATACTGAAAAGTACAACCTACGTGCAGTTAAAACATGGGGGAGGCTCTATCATGCTGTGGGGCTGCTTTGCTGCCTCTGGTACTGGAGACATTGAATGTATCAAAGCAATGATGAAATCAGAGGATTACCAAGGCATTTTAGAGCGAAATGTGTTACCCAGACTTGGGTCTCTCAGCAGGACATTGACCTAAGCACACATCCAGCAGCAACCAAAAAATGGTTGAAAAGGCAAAGGTGAACTGCGTTAAACTGGCAAGCAATGTCTCCTGCCCTACATTCCATTGAAAACCTTTGGAGAGAGCTGAAATTTGCAACTGCAAAAAGGACTCATGCAAACTTAAGACGTTGAACGCATAGCAATGGAAGAGTAGCAGAAACTACCAGCAGACAACTGCAAGAAGCTTCTACATGGCTAAAAGAAACATTTAGTGGCTGTCATTGTTGCCAGAGGTTCTGCCACCAAATGTTACTGAAGGGTGCCAATAATTTTGTCTGCGGTACATTTTTTGTTTTTATTATTTCACTATCATACAAGTTTTGTTTTTTATTTTCTTCAGTAACCTTGGACATTTTATTAAATATTTTGAATATACATAATTGACCTAATTTAATTTATTTCTGAAGATATTTTAAATTCTGTACTTAAAATTCAGGGGTGCCAATAATTTCGACCAGGACCGTAGCTGTTCCTTGCCTGCTGATAGGGCTTCATATTTTCATCTCTCTGCAAAAGAACAACCTTTGGGTTTGCGTCAAGATCGTTCCTAAGGGCATCATGGAGTGTGCTAGAAATAATAAGCTCAGTTAGACATTCATTGAGGTCTGGCATAAATAAATAATAAACTGGCATTTCTGTGCTAAGGTTCTAGCCCTGGTCACAAAATCATCAATGATCATGTCCGGTTTCTGTCTATAATGCATTGGGTGGAGCCTATGGTTCCTAAAGTTCACATTCAACTTCAGCTGACCTTCATAAAAATTCCATAGATTAGTGTGCACTTTCTTTTCATCTTCACTGAGTCCATTAGCATTCAGCCATTTTAGTCCTTTATCTCCACTGCCACGACATATTTTCCTTGCTTGTTTGGCTGTTTGGCGACATTTTTGTTTGAATAATGAAACAGCCTCACTTAAATCAGGGTTGGACACGTTCACTGTTGGTAAGTGTGATGCCATTAAGTCCTCCCTTACTTTTCTTTTTTTTCACAACAGTATGATCCGCACACAATTAGCTCCTGCTAGCAATGCTACAGTTAGCACCTACCAATTCCAAATGGTGACAGAATTAAGACACACAATCCTTTTTTTATCTCATGGCATGGAGGGGCTCATTTCGTCATTCTTATAAGTGTTTTTGTCCTCTTGGCCACCATGAAGTATTATTGATGAAAATGCAGACAACCAGAGTGGAGTAGAATGGAATATTTATTTCTATTGTACAAGCATCACAAATTTACTTCCTTGTTGCTCACACACCACTCTGTGTTGTGTACGCACATTATACATGTCTTAGTCATATCACAACACTATGCACTGTGTGTGTGTTTGCAGTTTCATGAAACATTTATTCTTTTCTCCTGGTTCTGCTAATTTGGTAGTTAGTAGACAGGGTAGACAGACTTTGGAACTACAAAAATGTGTGTTGGATATGTTCAGGAGGATATAGAGCACATTTACACACACACACACACACACACACACACACACACACACACACACACACACACACACACACACACACACACACACACACACACAATTTCTTGCTCTTTCCGGTTGAGAACCACTCACACACGTAAGACATGCAAACACACACACACACAGACCCCTGCCGCCTGATAAACATTGAGGTCAAACCCAATCTGTGTGTACCTGAGCCAGATCACACAGCTGGACCACTGTGAAGTTAATGACCTTGCGTAACTCCGTCTTTCCCCCAAGACACACACAGACACACACACACACACACACACTAACACTCACTCACTCACACTCACATATAGCAGTGTGTGTACTGTGAGCAGTGTGTTTACTGTGAGTACATTTGCACAAACACACACCAAATGCATTATTCAGAAAGCTACGTACATGTAAACATCTCCTCAGCATTTTAATTGAATGGTATTTTTGACCTGTTGACTTTGACTTAGCAGTCAGAAGCAATCATGTAAACAAAGGTGTTTTTTTTTTGTTTGGAACCTAAGAGCTACCAATGGGGGTCACATTTGTAGGACAAAGGCACTTCTGCTTGTGCTTTGGAATAAATGCAAGGAGTTAAGAAGAGCATAAACCAGCTGTGTGCATGTAAATACTTGAGCCGACTTTGAAGTTGTGTACAGTGGTATGAAAAAAGTGTGAAATTTGGTGTGGCTGCCTAAAGCCTGAATGTGAACTATAGACTGGCAACATTACAGTACTTCCTCCATATGTATCCTCTATAATGGGTTTTATGTTGAATAGGCTATTGTTTTGTCATGCTGAAGATGCCGTAGGGACACTGTGGAAACTTCCAGGTGTCTCCTGAGCCATCAATGGCTACACTCTGCAGCACCAGCTGAAATAAGATGTGGAAATAGTTTTCAGAAAATGACCGGCTGAGGAGTGTCCAGTGCTGTGGATTTATGTCCAGCTGATCAAAGCCTCCACAGAGCAGACTAAGCAGAGGGGTGTGCCTGAGGGACAACCTGTTTCATCATTGTATTGATTTCTTGCAGTACCCAACTGACTACATCGTAGCATGGAGTTTCATGATAGATTACTGATATCGGAGAGTATCATCAACCTGAAGCGTTAATGAAGCTTCTTCTTTTGGCTGTGTCTTTCAACACAATTTCCATTTGAACTGGAAATAAGGAGATAGCAAGGGCTGTCTGTTAAGTATAGGGTGTTGTGTGGCAAGAGCAGAAGGAGAAGCATCTGACTCATAACCACATTTGTTGTTGCAATTGAATGCACACAAGCTCATTTCATACAATATTCAAAAATAAAGCAACCTGCTGTAAAGAATTACTTTTTTGCAGTGGGGGCAAAAACAACTTTTCAAAACATTCTCTTATCACATCTTTTTAATCTCAGGACAAGTGAGCAACTAACAACTGAGGGATGAACTTTCCCCAGCTTCAACAAAATAACCCTGCTTGAATTTGGGCCGTCAATTTACTTTTGCCAGCTGTGAAACTGATCAAGTTCTGATGAAGTCGTGTGTCGCAATGTCTGCCCCAGTCCTGTTCATGTTGTCCAGTTTACCCCTCTTTCCCTGTCAGCCACAGCGTCCGTCCCTCAGGCCCCTGAATTCATATGGAACTCGTCTCTGCAGTCATGCATCAGCTGTCCACTAGATGCCCTTGGACTTTCCCTCCTGTACAAGTCATCTGACCTTCCCCGCCCATGTTTCCCAATCATTTAGCCAGTATTTAAACCTGCCTGTTGCACCTGCAAAATCGTGTGATGTAGTTCTTGCTTCTCATACTGTTGACTGTTCTTGCCACTTTACCTGTTGCCTGCCTGCCTGCCTGCCTGTTTGCCTTTAAGCTTGGTCATCATTTCATTAATGTCTCTCCTGCCTTCACCGCGCCTGCCCGCCTGTCTGTCTGCATTTGGTTACTCCTTCCTGTGCTCCACACACAGTACTGTTTGGTTCTGATCAGCCAGGTGTCTTCTAAGCCTTGGCTGTTGAGAATTCTTGCCTTGACTGAAAATGTGGCCTCTCCCACCGCATAGATTGAGCCTCCTGTTCCTTTTGCTCAAACAAGCCAGCATCCCAATCTGCTAACATTGGGCCTGCTAGCGTCTAGTTTGTACCCCAGTTGGCTAGCCCCCTAGTCTGCTTCTGTCCCCATGTCAAACAGCCCCCTGCCAGTTACTGTCATGATCCCTACCCCAGTGTCATTCATGCTGCCCAGTCTGCTCCTCTGTCCCTGTCAGGCACAGTCTCAGTCCCTTAGGCCCCTGCATTTATATGGAACTGTTATCTGCCTGCCTGTTTGCCGTGGATATCGTTTCATTAAAGTCTCTTCACTGCACTTTCCTACCTGTGTTTCTGCATTTGGGTCCTCCAGGATTTGCTCCCTACACCAATCATGACTCTTTGTACTCTGTGTGAACAGCGTCAGCATGTGCCTGCACGTCCAAAGAGATTAGTTAGTCCTATCACACTTGTGATTCTCAATCCTCTACATAATTTTCTTAATTTGCGTGATTATTAAGGAGCCCTCACCTGTGAAATTCACAATGTAACACCACAGGATAATCCTGTTTTGCTCAGTATATAAAATTGAGACGGATACAACATTGGAGAAATGGAGCCATATGTAGTATATGTTGAACTGAAAACACTTTTTCAAATGTCATTAATGTGGTTCAGGCTGAATAGATCAAATTTGTTTCTTAATCTTTTTGCATATGTTTTGCAGTTGATCCATTATTCTTGTTTAAGTGCAGCTTAACAACCCCTGAAAAACTTGGTTACTTTAACTTCTCCCCTTGCTGCAGTGATGTAGAAGTGTAATCTAGAGTGTGTCAGTACATAGTGATGCCGCTGGTGCAACACCCTCAGGATACCATTGCTTTAAAGCCTTTGTAAAGTTACTCTTTAAAATTTGTATAATTTCAAACAAGCGGAGTGATTAATACAGTACTAAAAAGCAATACAAGAGAAATGAGCACAAGTTAATTTTGTATATCCACAAATTACATTTTCCTGCAAGTTTTAATAAGGTGTTGTCATGAATTCAAATGACAGCACAGGCTACATTCCATTAAAAACAAACACTAGATGGTCCAGTATTACAAAAACAGAACATTTTTATTGACTTAAAAAAAGCAAGTTATAGAACAACTTTAAAGTACATTTTCTGTATTTCACAAGCAGAATGGTGAGTAAATAAGCACAGAAATTTCCTTAGAAAGGGTCTCTCACAAATCTCAACGCATAACTGGGGATGCTCAAGTTATCATATTCAGAGGAAAGAAATTCAGTGCTTCCTCAAAGCCTGTCATCCGGTCTTGTAGCAGTAGGAAGTGCCGTAGGTGGCATTTGGCATAAAAACATCCTACAGCCTTAAATGTGAAGCCTTTTCTGCTCATAATTACAGAGGAAAGCCCAAACCTCTCTGCATTCACAAAACCAATTTAAAGAATTATCTTCGGTTACCACCTAATACCAGTTGAAATATCAGAAAATAGCTGGTGGAAAAGTTGAGGGTGGTGAACCTAAGGTTGAACAAATGAAGTTTATAAGTGCCAAAACAGTGTCTGTGGTCTTTTTTTCAAGTTTTTAATTTTAATTTTTTAAAACCTGGATGTCAGAGCAGAACTGAAATCCATTAACAGCCTGTGGATAGAAAATGATTTCTGCATTGCTGTGTCTTTCCCGGGGAATGAAGTCCTAGTAATGTTCAATTCTCCAGAAAGCCTTTCATTTATCCTTCAACACAAAAATTCTCATTTCATAGTAAACCCATAGACATCATACCACAAAATCAGTCCACTCACTGTTACACACTATTTTTTTGTGTCTACGATTCTGTCTTTCTTTTAGAGTAGGAAATTACTTTAGTCATGGGCACAAAGACAGCAACAAGTTGCTTCCTTGAGTGCTGATTGACTGGATGATTTCCAACTAGTCTTATTGGCTGCAAGGCATAATATGTGATTATTAAAAATTTTGAGGAAAACAATTGGCATTATCATACATGATAAATTAAATATAATGAAGGAAAAACTCTGTTTTTTATCTTATGTATTGAGTTCTAAAGGATCAAAGGACAAACAAAAAATTAATTTGTCTAAAGCTCTCAGATAAAGATCCTGGCTTTCCAAAATATGAGTGTTTTGGTAATACTGATTAACTAATAGATACTCAAACGATGAATAAAGGTAGTGATTAATTCACAATAAATTACATGAAAATGAAATGTGTATAACTTTTCCAAGTCACTATTCAATAATGTAAGGCCTTTCTGTGGTACATCTTTTTCCGCAGGGGTTGACACATAAAAAGCAATCCCTGTACAATATTGTACACTATAACTCAATACAGTTATGCTGCAATAAATAGACGGGTTTGCTGTTTACAAACAATTGATGATGTGTACACATCAGTGAGGTAGAAAACACATTCCCACATTGTCATAGTAGCATATATATTGACATTTTCAGTGCTTTGAATAAAGCAACTAGCTGGAAACTGGAAAATTACTGTTTAGAGATTAATTTGTATGCGACACACATTCTTGCATTGCATAACTTTATTGTTAAACCACAAACTACCTTTGACAGACATCTTCCATCTCTGGCTAGCTAACACATTCCAGTGAGAAACAACCGCCAGTAGCACTGATAATACTAAACAAGGCTATACACAAAGGTAAATGCACGGGTAAAGAGAAATGAGCTGTGTGTGTCCAAAAACAACTGTGAACATGGGTTAAAAGCATATAAACCCCCTTACACAATTAAAAATGGTCTTCGCCAGCTGCACCAGTTAATATCACTGGGGCGCTCATTCGGGTTATTATAGTTACATAGTCCCTCATTTTCAGAGGCTCAAAAGTAATTGGACAATTGATAGGACAGTCAGTTTCATGGGCAGGTGTGGCCTGTTCCCTCGTTATTTTCATGTTATTTTATTTCTGTTATTGTGTTAATCAAATATTGTAAGGTATTACATTGGATTCCATGACATTGTAAGACATTAGGCACACGTGAACCCTCTAAATACTTACGTATTGCTAATTGTAATAAGAACTGATCTATGATAATTATGTTAGCACATTACACCCACCACAGTGTTTCTGTGTCTTCATTGCAAATTATTGTTTGTTGGGTTTACAAGGGGAAGTTTTGCAGTGAGTCTCTCTTACAACAAATGTTTTAAGCAAAACATTGTGCAGAATTTTTAGATGTTGTCCTTAAACCAATGTCTTCATAATGGAGCTTTCGCTCATTGTTCGTCCTTGCGGGGTTTGTTTTGGCTGATGTTGCTCAGGATGTTACCTGAGCAATGCTAATTTTCCAATGGCTTGATTAGCATTATGTAACAGAAATCTGCATTCATTTTTGGTCTTGTGCTACTGCATAAGGAGACTGTTGTTTTTGATTTGTCTCTAAAGTGATATAATAGTGTTTATTAGGAAATGTGTGGAGGATTTGATCCTCAAGAGTATTAAGTCACTCACATTTTTGAGGAGTTCATAACACTTGTTCATTAACACAGCTATTATTGATTTGAATTAGCAAACAGAGTTTAACAGAGTTTCTATTGTTGAGGCAAGTAGTTGTGCGACTCTATTTATGCTAAAAGAATATCAATGTCATGCAATTGATTTGCTCAAGGACAGCACGGCCACATACAAACCCACCAGCAGAATATACAGAGGCCACAATAATAGCTTCTTTCTCTCTGACATATATTAATATGCCATTGTCATAAAAATTTGATTATTTTGTCATTTTTTTTCATTTGATACACAATCACCATAGTGATGATTAAATAAAGAATTCAGTTTCCATATTCATAAAATGTCAAAATCAGGTTATCTAATGCAGGTTATCTAATGCATATTAAAAGTCAGAAGGCTGCATCCTGGCTCACTGGCTCAAAGCTCATCTCAGGTGGTAATTTGCTGCCTATTTTCCATATAAAAGAGACAGATTTCAGTTAATTCATCCAGCTGGAAAACCAGGAGTGTCTAGCTCTCTGATATAGTAATTTGCTACCCTGTTATACCGGAACTAGCCTTCAGTTTGTGCTCTGGCTCCGTTTCTGTGGAATATCTCCATTTCAGCCCTAACCTCCCATCAACCAAAACACAGACACACACGCACGCACGTAAGCACTTGGATGGGATGAAAAGGGTCACGGAGGACGACACGCACCTACATATGCTTGTGTGATTATTTACTAAAAGTTCCACGTGTGTACGTGTGTGCGTCTGTGTGTGATTAGTACAACTCAGCCATGCACGTGTGACTCCTAAAACACAGGTGTGTGCGCGCGGCCTGCAAATGCACACGCACGTGCATGCACACGTGTGACTCTTAAAACAATGATGATGGTAAGAGATTTCGTCATTCGTGTAGCTTTATTTTCAATTTTTATGTGTGTATGATTTTCCACCAGGCGGTTACTATATTCATGATTCAGTCAGACATGAGATATTACTTTTTGCTAAAAAGAAAGAAGGACATCTCTTTCATAAAAAAAGCAGAGTATCGAGTTATAAACGACCAGTCTTATATCTGTATGGTTTCACCGCAGCCTGGTGTTGTTTTCAGGTGATTTAATGAAGGTAAACTCAGCGACCGGCCGTGTGTAACGACACTGCGCTCTGGCCCGGCGCCTCTCAGAGGCTGCAGATTTATCAACATATCAATCCTGCTGCCAGTCCAGCAGATACTGTCAGAATGACGCACATTTATCCATGGATCAACGCAGACTGATTTACTGCCTTCCCTTCTTTAATCACATTAACGGTTGTTGTCTGTGCCGATTTGATTTGTAGAGTGTTACTGAAATAAATTATTAATATTTTGAGCATTAATCCGTTGTTGCTGATTAAAAAAATAATAAAAAAAAATAAAGTTATACCCCCTTAACCCGAGGGAGATGTTGATAATTGTCCTCTTCTGCATGTAGCATGATGGAAAACTGTAACCAGAAAAATAAAATGGGCATGTTCTATGGAGGAATAAAACATGCCTGACAGTGGATGCGAGCCGCCAACGTAATGATTGCGTTATGATGATTTAAATCCAAGGCCTGTGAGAAGTGCTGCGCCAGCGCGCACTAGAGTTCCACACGCCCCTTCACTGTGTTTACCTTCATTAAATCGCCTAAAAACACACAATAATAAGATGAAGCCTGCGCATGCACGTGCATTTGCAGTCGCAGGATGGCGCACCTGCGTGTGTGCACGTGTGTCTGCACGGCTTATTTGTACCAATCACACACAGCCATACATACACACATGTGGGACTTATAGTAACTAATCACACGAGCAAACACGACCTTTTTCACCCCCCATATACACACATACATGGGGACACGGCTTTTGTCAGCAGTTGGACAAGCTCAATTAACTGGTCTTTATTCTCAAATTTGTCCCCAAAAGTAGCCAGTGACACACACACACACACACACACACACACACACACACACACACACACACACACACAAAGTTTGCAGTTGTATAAAGGTAAAAGAGAGAGTGGAGTCTGATGGCGTTTGAGTCTGTGGGAATATATACTCATGGGTCTGCCCCTCATGACTCAGAGGTGGTGATGGGCAAAATTACTATAGAAGAAAATTTTATAGGTTTACAGTATTAGATAGACGAATCATTAAATTAATGCTAGTGGACCGAAATGTTAAAGGAGGGAGGGAGGGAGCAAAGCGAGTCTCATTTCTATTCAATCTCCATTACCAGACGACAAGAAATAATATAAATGTGGAATTACATATCAGAAAGACGTTACTGCTAGCTTGCAATTGTTTTTATGCTAGAGGGACTATCTGTTACTCTATGTGTCAAGCCAGATTGACCTCAAGAATACATCAGACCAGAGAATATGAAAAAACATTTCTGTGTGATCAGCCCATTCTTGTAGTTTGTTTTTGCATTCATAGCAGTGGTTTGTCATGACGGCATTGTAAGCTGTCCAGGTGCACTAGCAGGATCAAGCCTCCAGTCTCATCTGTTCAAATCCATGATGATCATGATGCGTCTCATCCCATCTGTCTTTTGAAGTCTCTCTCTGCTTAACAGCATGCAGTGAAACCAAAATTAGCGAGTTGTGTAGCAGGTAGGGAGACATGAGTTGCAGTCTATGTTTTCCTTTCTGAGTCCCTGTGAGTTTTGTGGGTGCTCCTTTCTATCTGACTTTGCTCTTTTGTCTACCAGTGGAGGGGGCCAGCAAAATGAAAATTTGTATATGATAATAAATTTCATAACCATAAGTATCAATGCTGTTGTGTGCAACTCACAGTCCTATAAAGGTTTAAACAATGCATACATGGGCTGATTATTTTTAGGCAGTTACTGGTGCCTAACAGTGAATTATGAAGAGCTGTAAAGTTTTGCCTTTACATAAAATAATGTAATGTATTCATTTGTTGTTGTTTTGTTTTTCATGCGCAGTGCAATAAGGTATTCAACGGTTCAATTTTTTTTCACGAGCAGATTTTTTTTTAAAGGTAATACTTAATATCATGTAAATGCTTAAAGGTTGATCATGCTCAGTGCAGAACCCTCACCCTTGGGTTATTGTCAATAATAGAACAATAGTTTTAGATACAGCATGTGTGAAAATACACTCTCTGTGTAGTAGCAGAGTGAAATGCTCCAGTGCACACTGTCATGTTAAGGTATGATGTATGAGGCTTTTTATGGAGACACCACAAATTTTTCACATTGGTACAGGTGTTGATACATAGTCTCAGAACAGTATGGTCTAGAAAACTTCTAGCTGTATTGTTAGGGTACTTTGGGCATTCCAGGTAGAAAAGCAGTGAAGTATTAGAAAATAAATGGTGACCTAGCTGTCTTTTGAATCATAATCCCAATCATAAATATGCATTTTTTACACAGTATCGTGTAACGTGTTTATGTTTATGCAGCTTCTCTTTTCCTTCATGTGCAGGCATATTCTAACTAAAGTATCTATATCTTAAATGCTGTCAAGATTGATTATGGACCTGTGTATATACAGTCCAGACCCTAAGTATTTGGACAGTTACACATTTTTGTGTTTCAGAGTCTGCAGAACTTTCAATTTGACATAAAATAATGGATACTACTTTAAAGTGTCAAATCTCAGCTTTCATTTGAGTAGGTTTAGGTCAATACAACAAGAACATTGTGTGAGATACACCCATCAGCTACAACATTAAAAAAAGTTGCTAGTATTAATGTATAGACCTTATCTGCTGAATTTGTCATGAAATGTAATACCTGCATGGTTAATGCAGTTTTTTTGTTGCAACCACTTTCCCATACACTTGAATTTGTGGGGACTGAAATGTTTAACCACAAAAGTTTAAATGTCTGGGTTCAGGTTAGAATTAGGTTTAGGTTAGGGTTAGGGTTGGGGTTAAGCTGTCAGTTGTGATGGCTAAGGTTAGGGTAAGGGAAATTATGCCAATGACAGGTTCCCACGAATATAGTAAAACAAAGATATGATTTATGATTTAAGATATGTGTTTGTGTATATATATATATATATATATATGTATATGTATATGTATATGCTAGCCAAAACACTAAAACCTGTAACTGGTTTTAATGTTGTGGCCATCAAGCTGATGGAAAGAGAAAACAGTGGAGAAAGTAAGGAACAGTTCATGACCAGTTCCTACTATCTCCTCTGTCAAACATGGTGGTGGTTCCATTCATTTACTTACAGTGACGTCACGCTCTATTCATTTATTATTCGACATTTTGTCGGATGTGCGTACTAACGCAATAGGAGATGCCTTTTTAAATGTGTGAAGAAGATATGGAGTTGATATTCATCTCTGTTTTCTGGTATATATGTCAACATGTCATCAAGTTACATTTCTATGCTCGAGCTAAGTGCTCTATTGTGCTATAAACAAAAGTTGAAACGGATTGTCCCTACAGATTTCCTGATGATGTGGGAAGTCACCAGTTGACTTCGGGCATATTTTTTTTTAACTTATTGACATCTTGAAATATTTAATTATTTGCTCATGCAATGGGTGGTATATTTTTAATATTGATATATTGATTACTCATAATGACTTTGTTTTCGGATTTGAGAATGATAATATTGGTGTGAGTATACTACATAGTAACATGTTAGATACTTACACCTGTTATGGACTGAGTAGTCTTAAATTCCGTTTTTTGCACACTTACCTGAAACTATTAAGTACCCCTATTTTGATTTCACCTTTGAATTTTTGTACTAAAATTGTCTCATTTAGCATATGACTACATGTGAAAAAATTATTAATCTGAATGCTAATAAATGAATGGGTTTTTTTTATTCATTGTGTTAAATTTTCTTGCAATGAAGCCAAAAAAATAACAATATTTCAAAGTGATAACCAATCGATCTTGAAATCTCAATGCCAATAACTTGTTTGTGTGCACCTCCAACACATTGCCGAACTTGCTCAGTGCCCCCACATGCCCAAATATGTGTGTGTGAACCAACTATGGCCTGGGCGTGTATGGCTGCCCATGGAACTGATGATTTATTGATGATTTCACTGCTAACGGAAGAAACACAATGAATGCAGTGGTATACAGTAGCATGCTGTGTGCTCAGGTTCAGCCTACTGCAGGGAGTATGTTGGCCCTCAGGGTCAAAACATAACAATATTTCAGAAAAACATGACATTTCTAGAAAGCAAAGCAACATTTCACAATACGGGAAAGTTGCAACAATACTTCTTGTTTGTTATTGGCCAAAACTTAAGTCCCTGGCGACGGTTCAGTGTCATTTCCTGTTTCTTTTGTGAACCAATCTCAGTAGTGTCCTTGAATGAATTATAAACTTTGTTTATAATTCATGTGAGTTTGAAAGGATGGAAGAGGAGATTGAAATCATAAGGGATTATTTTAACAAAAGAAATTTATATGATGTAATTCTTGATATGCTTTCAATGTATCATGACATTAAAATATCCTGTGGAACCCTGAAAGGTTGCTTGAAAGAACTAGAACTGAGGAGACGGGGCAGTCAAGTGACAAGATGGCCCCTCTGATGTCACTTATCAGAGCTTTGTGGACCTGGACAGATGTTTGGACGCAGAACTATGTGGATAACTTTAAAGCATAAGCATGGTCTCTGTGTTAAAAGGGAGACGGTAATTACATCATATGAAAGTCCTTTGTTAAAATATTCCCTTATGATTTTAATCATCTCTTCCATTAAAGTTTAAAATTCATGGAGAGACACTGCTGAGAGTAGTACACGATAGAAACAGGATATGACATTGAACTGTCGCCAGGGATTTGGGTTCCTTCCAATCACAAACAAGAATTGTTGTCCCACCTTTACTGTGATCTGAGATGTTGTGTTTTCTCAAATGTCATTGTGCTTTGTGAAATGTCGTTGTGTTTTCCGAAATGTCGTGTTTTCCGAAATGTTGTGTTTTCTGAATTGTTTTGTTTTGACCCTCAAGGCCACCGTATAAGAGCATCACACACTGTGAGAATGTTTGGCTGTTCACTTCAGTATGGCTGTCAGCAATCTGGAGATACAATAAAATCTTACTGGCACTGTTATGTGTTACAAATAAATATATTATTATTATTGTTATCATTATTACTATTATTATTATTATTATTATTACTATGTTTTAGATGCACAGACAAAATTTGGCTAGAAGTTTTGCAATACTTCTTACACTCTTACTTCAAATTATTACAGGTGAGCAATGATTTGCACATCATAATCATCAGTAAATTAAGTATGCAAGTGACTAGTAGTGTGTTGCCTTTTACCGCATTAAAAATGATGCAGCTAAAGTCAGCCAGTAAATAATATCCATGAAAACCACAGATTATATTTGGTTAAACAATGACTTACTAATGTAACAACTCATGATGCAATCACAGCATTCAAACATTTTTCACAGGAATGTAAGCAGTTATTACATGGTTTTCCTCTCATTTATGAACATAATTCAAGGATTTTCAGGTTGGCTCTAAAATCTGCTCTGAAGCACAAATAAACCTCTTTATAATTCAGACAGAGAGATTTAACATGTATTGGAGTTTATAAGAATAGTTACAATGACAAAAGGAGATAATAGAAACTGCCATCGAAAACAAAAGGTGATGTTAAAAACAATACAAAGGTTGGGAGAATGAAAAAAGAAAACATCTGTAATTGCTGCTAAGCTAAGTGCTTCTGAGGTGATGCAGAAACCAATCATGAGTGCTCTTTCTCATTGTGCTTAAGTTCATTGTAAAGGAAAAGTTCTGCAGGCTCAAATACTTTGGACAAATTAAAGATGAAGTGATGTCTTCTATCCAGAGCTGATGACAGTGACTTTTTGTAACCATCCTGTAACAGTCCATGATATCAGAAGTTGGGATGCAAAAACTTCCAATACTTTGACGAAAACTGTCTCTCAATAAGAGGAAATAGGAAGTGACTGGCCCAACTAAGGCTAGTCTGCGGACCAAGCAATTGGTATTCATGTGAGGGTCCAGCAAACTAATGCCTCTCATTTGTACCTAAGGCACATCATAAGTGGCAGTCTTTACCCCGACAATCTGGCTCTTTGACTTCAAAGGGTGGCGTGAAGAAAGATCCTATTATTCTGCTGCAGCAGAAATCATTAGACTCTAAATCTCCGATGTGGCTGTTGAGGAAAGTAAGTGCTGAATTAATACTTGGCCACTGTATAACACATGTCTTGCTCAGAATATACACAGTATCTCACTCTCTCCCTGTATACTGTATATCTGCAGGAATACGGGAGTGAGCAGGAAGAGAGAGGATCCCATTGGTTCACAAAAATTAACTTAAACAGCATGAAAACTAATGCCTTTTACGAAAATGATATTTGCCAATCAAGTCCAAAGCTCCAAAGTGCTTTTGAAATAAACAGTTTTTAGTTTAAAAAAAAAAAATTATTTACACACATAACATAGACTACAATATACGAGGAGATCCATGGATCCATAAATAGGTAACACACACACAAAACTTGTTTACATATACTGTACGTGTAACTACACACATACATACATATTCAAATAATACCTATTATTAAAAGGTCTATACATCTAAATTCTTCTATCTGAATCATTTCTTTTGTTACTTCTTTTAGTTCATTTCTAAATGAGCCAGAAAATCAAAATTCACATGATAATGCCAAATTCTGCAAAGCTTCTGGGGCTTCCTTCTAATGTTATCATCAGCTACAAATACTTTGAAGGCTCAGTCCACACTGTGAAAGAGTTTGCAGAGCAGTGGATCTCCAGTGGATAGCAATCACTTCTTAGCTGCCAATAAAGCAAGCTCAATATCAATATGTACAGTATTTTATAATAGGAATTCTTCTTGTCATGTCTATTGGGACCCAATAAAATGTAGTATTTAACAGTAGCAGAGGGATAGGATATCAACCACAGATTTCTAATACAAGAACGACATTTCACTATTAATTTTATACATCTTCTCTGGGGTGTAATACATCCTATGCAGAAACGTAGGAAGAATAAATGAATAAACGTATACAAGTCATAATTATTTTAACTCTTAGAAATATTTCCTGTCCTCTTAATTCATTTCTTCAGATTTGGCATAAACGTTCACTTGGATTCAAGGATGAACTGATTAGATTTTGGTGGTCACAGGTCAAAGGTTAAGGTCACTGTGACCATATGTCCATCCCATTCTTGTGACCGCGATATATTAGGAACATCTGGATGGAAATTCTATACATCTGGCACAAACGTTCAGTTGGACTCAAGGATGAACTTATTTAGAATTTGGTGGTCAAAGATACCTCAAGAACTAATACTCTAATCATGACAAAACTCACTTAATACGTTTTATTAAGTGAGTTTTGTCATTGTTTTTATATGGTACATGTTTTCGAGTGTTCTGCGAATTGGGGTCTGTTAGGCCTTATTTGGTGTTGCTTTGTTCCTGCCAAAGAGTGGCGTTTAGTGTATAAAAGAGAGTTGATTTCTGTATTAGAGTAGGAGGACACTTGCACATATACTGAGTGTGTAACTGTATCCTCCGTGTGTTAAAATAGAGTTTCACCTCTGGGCTCAGAATTCTTTCTTTGCTTAGTTACAGAGAGGATTTTTCCATTTCAGTACGTCTGTAGATATGTATGTCCATCTGTCCTTCCGATTCTTGTGAATGCGATATCTCAATAATGCCTAGAGGGAATTTCTTCAAATTTGGCACAAACGTTCTCTTGGACTCAGGAAGGAACTCATTAGATTTGGTGGTCACAGTTGAAAGGTCAAGGTCACTGTGACCTCACATCCGATTTTTGTGAACAGGATACATCAGGAACACTTGGAGGGAATTTCATTACATCTGGCACAAACGTCCGCTTGGACTCGAGGATGAACTGATTAGAATTTGGTGCTCAAAGGTCAAGGTCAGTGTGATCTTGCAAACACGTTTTTGGCCATAACTCAATGATTCATACGCTAATTATGATAAAATACACTTTTATTAAATTCCTGAAAACTCTTTACTACACATATTGTAAGTCTGGACAGCCATGGATGTAAACTGCAACTTCACTGGCATACAACGGTGAGGAAGTAATTCAAGTTCCCTCCAGATCAGATTGGGCTGGCAACAGGGCCATATGTCAGAAAACATTTTGAGCAATATGCTAAACCCCTACCTGATACAAGGATACTGCTGTCTAGCTGAGTGTAACCTCTATACTTGTGGATGGAAACTTGAAAAAAATTATTTAAGGCCCAAATCACCTTCTTCTCCAGCGGTTTGCTGGTTTCAGTTGCATACTTTAGTTATGCTGTTGATTTTCAGTGTGTTGTGAAAATATAGTGTGAAAGTCATGGTTTTCAGGGCATTACCGCTGTTTTATAAAGACTTTATTGGCCTTGTCAGCCACAGATGGCTCATCATGTTAATTCGTTTTGTTTAGTTTTGCGGTCACTGGAGAGACTCGTCAGAGACAGGACCGGGAAGTGACAGGGGGGGAAACGGTTAACTTTGCAAAACAAGGAAGAATACTTTTATTGGTTAAATCAAAGTCCTATTTACATGTTGTGCTGTCTTGGCTGGCTAGCTGGACACTGCTAAGCTTATGTTCAGGAATCACTTGGGTTTATTCATTAAGCAGCTTTACTGTGAGTTTGGTATTTATGAGGTGCTGTGTGCAGTCACCAGGGGTGTTTTGGTTATAAATACCATACATAAGTACCATATAATTTCTTTTTTCTTGTAACCTGACCAACACTAGTCTCAAACACTAGTGTTTGTAACTGATTGTATGTTACTTTATAGATACATATTCATTAGGTACACCTGAAAAATCTAATGCAATCCAATACAACTGTTCTGCCATAAAGTCTACTTTAATGATGTTTATAATGTTCAATTTTTTTCAGTCATAGAAGTGTTTGAATTAAATTATATGTTTTAGCACTGAGTTCATAGTGATGGTGTTGTACTGTACTGCATTATGTTCAGACATGTTTATAATATTCTTACCCCTCATGCATGTAAATAGGAAGGACAAAACTAGGAATACCTCTGAATATAATGTAGTCCAGTAAGACACAATTTTTAATTATGACCTCAGCAATGAACAACTGAACAATGAACAATCACACATTTCGTACAATGTCGACAAAAACTGAACATTATAAACTTGGTAAAGGCAGAGATGTTGTATTGACTTGCAATAGATTGTACAGGTGTACCTAACAAAGTGTCAACAACAATGGCAGCTCAAATCTGAATCATTTTGGGGCTGTCACATAGTACCAGTTCTGACGCACATTGACATCTGTAGGATACAAGACAACCTTTTTTTTTTTTTTTCTCTTAAAACGCTTCAATTCATTATAAAAAATGTTTTTCTTCCATATCACTACATAGTTGCTGCGTCATTATATCAGTTTTGGTTCCAGTCATTGGTCGGCTCAAGTCAACGCTACAGTTTTAGAAAATGGCAGAGGAAGAAGAGTTCAGTGGCATACCACAGCAGCAGTATACACAAGCACCTGAAGAGAAAACACACGGGCACTATTGTGGATGATGGAATGCCAGAAAAGGCAAAACCACTGTAAGTGTTGGGAGGAAAATTAATCATTTAGATTAATCAACTAATTGGTAAAATTCTCGATAGATTAATCAATAGAAAAGTATTCGTTAGTGGCAGCCCTTATATCATACATCATTGATCAGTGTTGTTTTCGTATTTGCTCGTATTTGCACTGTAAAATGCCACAATGAAAAATCTGGTTACTGCCACAATCGGGTCAGTGGCAGCCTCTCTAACAAGATGCTAACATGCACTGACAATGTGTGTGTGTGTGTGTGTGTGTTTATATATATATATATATGTGTGTGTGTGTGTGTGTGTGTGTGTGTGTGTGTGTGTGTGTGTGTGTGTGTGTGTGTGTATATGTATATGTATATGTATTTATATATATATACATACATATCTATATATATCTATATATATATATATGTATATATATATATATATATATATATATATCATATATTATATATGAGACAGGACATGATTGGTATGAGGATCTGCCATTCATGCTTTTTGACATATGTGACGCAGAACGGGAGTCGCTTGGGTTCAGTTCAGCTGAACTTGTTTTTGGTCACAATGTGCGCAGCCCGTTGTAAGTGTTACAGGAACAGTTTATGTCTAGTTCCTCCTCTGAAACTAATTGGTTGGACTTTGTATCATGGTGCAGAGCACGTTTGCATAATGCAACTTCATTGGCGAGGGAGGCTCTCTCCTCCTCCCAGGGGAGCATGAAGAAGTGGTTTGACCGTAAAGCAGTGGTGCGTCAGTTTCATCCCGGTGATCAAATGCTTGTGTTGTTGCCAGTGCCTGGATCTGTCCTCACGGCTCAATTTCTGGGCCCATAAGTGGTGGAACAAAAGGTTTCTGATACAGATTATATTATCCTCACTCCTGAGCGTAGGAGGAAGACACGGTTATGTCATGTTACCATGCTTAAGCCTTTCTTCACCGGAGACACTTCTGTGGGGACACACAAAAGCTTTGAGATGTCTGCTTCTTTGGTGTGTGCAGATAGTGTAGCTGATGATGGACTCAAGACACCCTCTGGTGGCCAACAGATTGGTAGGTTAACCAAATCTGAGTTTCTGTCGGACATTGACTGCTGTCTGTCGTACCTCCCTAATGAACAGTGGAGTGATGTACTCAATCTGCTTCACTTGTTTCCCACTTTGCTTGGTGATGTGCAGTCTTGTACTAATGTCTTACAGCACAATATTGATGTGGGTTGTGCTGCTCCCATCAAACAGCATGCCTACTACTGCTGCGTTCAGAAACGTCAGGTCATGAAAACTGAAGTTGAATATCTGGTGAAAAAAGGATTAACTATGCCTAGTCACAGCCCCGGGAGTTCCCCATGTCTGTTGGCTCCTAAAGCTGATGGGACACCCCTTTTCTGCACCAACTTCAGGAAAGTAAATACAGTTACAGTGGCTACCTTCATCACAAAACAAGATCTCCTAAAAGGCTATTGGCAGGTTCCATTGACCCCCAGAGCGTCAGACATCTCGGCTTTTGTGACCCCCAATAACTTCATGTAATGCACAGTGATTGCCTTTGGTTTGAAAAACGCTCCTGCTACATTCCAGCGCTTGATGCACAAGGTGTGGGGTGACATTCCCCACTGCAGTGTATATCTTGATGATGTAGTGGTGTACTCTAGTGATTGGTCGGACCATGTTTCTTGTCTGAGTACAATGTTCCATCGACATGTCGGTGGAAACCGGACACTTAATCTAGCCAAGTGTGAGTTTAGCAAGGCCCCTGTTACCCATTTGGGTAAACAAGTTGGTCATGGGCAAGTCCGCACGGTTGAGGCCAAAATCACTGCTGTGTTGACCTACCCTGTTTCTGCCACTAGGCTTGAACCTCACCATTTTCTGGGCATGACGGCTTACTATCTGTGTTTTTGCAAAAAATTCTCTATGGAAGTTGAACCCTTCAACACTGCATAGCCCCTAAGGTTACTTTTGTGTGGACCGCTGAGTGTCAGCACTCTTTTGAAACTACCAAGTCTCTCCTTTGTAGTGCCCTTGTCCTAGCCGCCCCTAACCTTTTCCTTCCTTTAAGTCTGAGGTTGACGCTAGTGCATCTGGAGCCGGTGCCATTTTACTGCGGGATGATGCGGACAGTGTACCTCACCCTGTGTGTTTCTTCTCTGCTAAGTTCAATTGTCATCAGCTGAACTACTCAACCATTGAGAAAGAAACCCTGGCCATGTTGCTCGCCTTGCAGCATTTCGAGGTGTACGTGGGTTCCAGTGCACTACCGGTCACTGTGTACACCGACCATAATCCCCTTGTTTTTTTTTGGCACAAATGTACAACCACAACCAACAACCAATGCATTGGGCTTACCTGCACAGGGTTACAATATTTTGCATACAATAGTTTATGCACTGTTCCATGGGTGAAATACTTGGAAATGTACACGGTGAGTGAATAGTGGGAATCTGATTTTTATTTTGGTTATGCTTACTCACCACGTAAACCTATTCTCAACTGTAAATGGTATTGATATTGTATTGTTTGTTTTTTAAAGTATATATATATATATAAATATAAAAATGTATATATGTGTATATATATATATATATATGTGTGTATATATGTATGATTGTACGTATGTATATGTGTATATATATGTATACATATGTATATGTATATTTATAGACATGTATTACTCAGCTATAAATATCTCGTCTGTAATAAAACAATAATATACCATATTATACATAGAGTATTATTCTGATGTCAGATGTCCATCCCTGTTATGCAATGTGTAAAGCAATGTGACATTTCCTGCTATGAATATACAAAATGCCATCGACTGCAGTAAAGTGACTTAAAAGATAAGCCTTTATTATACTTAACAAGTGACATTTCTTTCTGCTCTGGACATGAATATTAATTGAACATCAATATTTAACCCTCATGCACACACACACACACACACACACACACACACACACACACACACACACACACACACACACACACACACACACACACACCAAGGCATTTACATAATATCTTGTTGAAGGCCATGGTGTCCTTTAAAAAAAAAGATGTGCAGAATAATTGGTCGCAGTTTACACAGACTGACACAACATGTGTTTTGAAAATGAATAGTGCTGAAATCTCTATAGTCATACACAGCAATGGAGCCAAAATGATTTGGATCTTACAGTGTGCCATGTGTAATTTTGCATCTATTTAAATGAAAAAATTTAGTTTTCTGTTATGAAATTCCTTTATATTCTTAAATGGTAGGATTGGTAATATTCTTAATTTTTCTTATTCTCATCAAGTCCCATGAAAAGACCAAAGCCAAAAATGAATTTATTCTGTTTAGTCAAAGTCTGATATGGCTTATTCCTCTGTGTCATAGACACATCAATGAGCCACACTGTTACACTGAATGACATGTTACTTCATTGAGATGAACATTTTCTACTGTAGCATTCACTAGTGCAGTGGGTACTACGGTGCCATTGTGGTACGCTCTCTGTTCTGCCCTGTGATGATATTGTCCTTTTTTGGAGAAAGGCAAAAAATCTACAGTATGTATCTCTAGATTTGGACATTTTCAGCATTTTTGTTTTGACAGATAGTTTTAAATACTGCAAGAGAGGAATAGTGAACAAAGATGCAGCCATAAGTGAAGTAATTAGATGAAGAGCTGATGGTGCTTTTTGCATTTTGAGCAAACCTTAAAGGCCCCATACTGTAGAAACTGAGATTGCTATGTCTATTTTGATTATAAAACAGGTCTAGCTGCTATATAAATACCGTGAAAGTATCAAAACAGTCAATCCACTGTGAAATGTCCACAGGCCGTATTCAGAAACTGTGCCTGCAAACAAGCTGTTAGGAGTGCCATAATTGTGTGATGTCACAACTTTACAGTCACCTTCCTCAGCCACGACCCCAACACAGCCCACCCACTGTCCAACCTTTTGTTTTTGTTGTTTTAAATTTATTAACAACACAACAACAAGCGGGTCATTCTGTTGCTGAGCTAACAAGCTATAATACAGAAAAATGTCTAGGCACAATCATTGGATGTCAGAAGGCCAATATATCATAGCACAGTCTTCCCAAGGATAGTAATATTAGAGACCATGGGCTAAAACAGATTTTTTTTCTGAAATTCTGGAGCATTTTAGTCCAAATCTGACCCACACAGCTAATTTCAGCGCTGACTGACCATCGCCATTTGCATTTACCAGTGAGTTTTAACAAGTTAGAGTAGTAGGCCTGGCTGTGTGTCACTCAGAAAACACTAAGCCAATCAGAAGAGAGGCCCAGAGACTTACACAAAACGCACTGTTCTCTCTAAATCTACATTGAGATGGTTTTTGGAACTGTATACCTTCTTATGGATATTAAAACTTAAAAAAAAACACCAGAAATGTATAAAATAAAGGATGCTCAAAACCTATATTAAGCACTATAAATGTCAAAGCCATTTGAGAAAAGTCAGATATTCTGCTTCTGTCCTTGATATGAGTGCCAAGGAGTTCACCTGATGAGCAGAGAAAGGCAGCAAATTAAAAGCAACATAATATTCAACACATTTAGCCCAGCATATATAGCCAGGACTTTGGGTTGAAAGTAACTGTGTTGATTAATGGTGGAGAACAAGCCACCCACTAATTAAAACAGGCATTAGGAAACAAACTGGAGTGCTCAGGTCAAATTGACTCTTCTTTCTATTCTTTGAGAACAGCTCAAAAGCTGCAGACTTTGCTTCTGTCAAGACTGGTGAGGATGCAAAACTATTCAGTGACATTAAATGTACCAAGCCACTGCGTAACAGCATTTTGCATACTGAGTGAATGTGCTTGTCATCAAGGTGACAAGCAGCAGCATCTCAGCATCTCATCCATCTCAGCATATAAAGCAACATGATGGTGGTAATAAGTAAATAATTACATGCACAGATACTATAGCGGAGCACATAATGAAATACAAGTTTGATATCTTAAATTGACTGTCCAATAGATGTTTACGATATATAAGCTCATCTTAAAACATCAGCTGATTCAGGATGCAGTGCTACTCAGGTTTTCTGCCTGAACAAGCTCACAGGCGTTGTATCATTAATATTCAGTAGTCAATACTTTAATGCCAACTATCATTTTGGAAGATAAGGTATTTCATGAAATAGCGCAGACCGTATTTTGGATTCAAATCCCTAAATTATTGCATTAAGTGTTTCACACAGCAAGAAATATCATGAGCAGCAGTTCTTTTACTTTCTACAATTCCAGGAAGAAGTACGCTCCTCTGCCGTTTTGCTTCTGGCACCTGTAAAACTGCTGTTGATATTCTTTCCAGGCAACAGCAAACCGCCAAGTACCTCCAAAACCATTGAAAAATGTATGACTGAAACATCATTCACTTCAATCCTCAATTCCTAGCCTACATTACATACCTCTTTCTGGTAAGTGCACACATACATCATAAGAATACATAAAACAGCCAAAGACCTATAAATCATGCAGTAAGACAGATTCTCAGTGCTGCAGCCTATATGCCTTTGTCCTCCGCATCTACCACATCTCTCTAGCCATTTTTCATGACAACCACTCTAATGTATGTGCACAAATATTAGCCACATAATATAGCAATATATTGTTTCTAAATCTGGGGTCTCATGTATTTATTAAAGCGGGAGTAGCTATATTTGTCACTATTTGGACTCATGGTTGAATGACCATGAAGTGTGAGCAGAGTTTTACAATTGAATAGAGTGAGTCTACATGTTTGATTGAAGCTTAACCTTGGTTCAGTTTCCACAGATGCAGTGTTGAAAAATTAAATTTGGCTGAATTTTAATTTTCAAATCAATCAGCCTTCTGTTTATCATACTAAGCTGATTGGAAACTATTGTGTAGGATTCAATAGAGGAATGAAGACAGAGCAATTCTGCTGCAGTCTTTTCAAAAGCAAATTCGTGAATACATATTGGCTGAGGACGTCTGAGAGATTGTTGGTAAATTGTTTTGCAGATGAACTGGGCAGGTGACAGGAAGGAAAAGAGCATATCACCGGCATACATCTCGCTCTCAGAGCACCTTGGTATTGGTCTTCTATCTGATAGGAGCTCTCTCCTTCCACTTCACTGACTGTCCCCACAAGAGGAGAGCTCTCAGTTCCAACTCCAACCACTTTCCTATTATGCAAATGATTTCCCTGCAGAAAAGCTCCACGCCTGGTGCCCATCAATTCAGTGAGGCCTCCAGTTTGAACCCTTGCGTTTTTTTTCTCTCCTCTACCCCCCACTTCCTCCCTCCATACTTCTGAAAAGAAGGTCTATTTCTGATGCATAGCACTGGTGTTCACATTCACACATGGAGGGGGAATAGAAAGAGCACTTACCCAATCAATTTATGCAACCCCCTTTGAAGAGTATGCTTTTTTTCTATGGCGAGGAGTGAAAATATACAAATGTATGGGGAATACCAGCTGTAAAAAGTAAGTACTCTTACAGTCCCATGGGCTGTTTAGAGTGACAGCATTGCCATTCCAAATTCATACATCAAACCAGGGCATTTAAATAAACTTCCTCAAACACACTTGATTAACTTCTTGGAGGTCCTGGAGGTATGTGGCCTTAAAACCTCACCATCGTTTAATCCTCTCTTCTGCAGAAGATTCCTGGAGTAAGACCATCAAAAATATCTTCATTCTCTGCATTGCCACTGGCACAGAGTCCATCTGCAAACTCAATACATAGAGAGCAGCATTAAGGTTATTTTCGTACTTTCAGTCATACTAAACTGAGTATGCATTTTTGTTTTAACCAATAGATGATTGAAAAATATCACATGTACATATAGAAGTTGATCTAATATGCTATGGATTATAGCATGTTCAACTTTTTTAAAACTTTACAACCTAATGTCTTTTAAGCATCAAAACTACAGTTATTTTACAGGCGTGTACCTCACAAACTCACTTACCTTTAGCAGGCTACAGATTCTTCTAGTTGTGGAGCTGTTAGTTACTGTCAAACCTGTTGCACACATGCCAGTCTGCTCCACCTACAGTATGGGCAAGGAAAGTAATAGTAACAGCTGTTTAAACCAGCAGAGGTGGAAACATCTACAGACCAGGAAAAAAATGGCAGTTGCAGTTTTAAGACTTACTCCACCTGTAGGCAATGGATGCAGTTTTCTTAAGCTGCTCTTTTCTTATGTTGAGGTTTAAGATTTAACACTTGTACCATCTTGTAGCTAATATATTATTCTTGAAAATGAAAATGGATCAGTGTGTCACAGTAAACTCCAGTGCATATTAAACACAGAATATTGAGTATGGTTACATTTCAGATTTTGAGCACCAAAGACAGAAATAAAACTGCAGTCAATCTAAATTTGCTAATTTTTTTTATTACTTTTCGTCTTATACCAAATGTTATTCATTTGGATAAACATAAGTAACACAAAGTAACCAGAAGACTTGGCACTGAAAGCAACAGAAAACACAGTTACATTTTGTGGGTTTAAAATGTAAAATCTCAAAAACATGCTGTGCACTCACAAAAATAGCATATTTTGTGAAGAACTGCAGCTGTAATTGCAGTTGTTGCCTGAAGGTGGGATAAGACTCAAAATCACAGTAGCTATTACTTTGTAGCACAGTGGCCCATCGGCATACATCTGCAATTACTGTATAAAGTGCTACTTTTATTGCCTCTTGGTTGTAGCAAATAAATCAATTAAAAAGCAAGTACAAAAGATACATGATATCAAAATATAAGTGTTGGCACTTCCCCCAAGTAAACAATCGCTTCAAGGTGCAGGGTAAACTGGAAGTGCAGGTTTCAGTCGGATGAATTTGGTTGGCCTTGTATCAGTTCCTTTGCATCAGCAACACTGTATGTCCTTGTTATAGGATCTTCACACCAACACAGGTGGCTTCACTTATTCTGGCTGATTAGACCCCTTGTGCAGGTTGAAATTGCGCTATGACCTATGCAGGAATATACACAGCTCAAAAGAATTGAAGGAAAACTTTGAAAACATATCAGATCTACATGGGAGAAAAAAATCATCCTGGAAATCTACACTGATACGGACTGGGTAATGTGTTAGGAATGAAAGGATGCCACATCGTTGGGTGAAAATGAAAATGATCAGCCTACAGAGGGCTGAATTCAAAGACAAAATCAAAGTGAAAAAATGATGCGGCAGGCCAATCCATTTTGCTGAAATTCCATGCAGCAACTGAAAATGGTACTCAGTACTGTGTATTGCCCCCACGTGCTTGTATGCATGCCTGAAAATGTCGGGGCATGCTCCTTATGAGCCGACGGATGGTGCCCTGGGGCATTTCCTCCCAGATCTTGAAGAGGGCATCACTGAGCTCCTGGACAGTCTGAAGTGCAACCTGGCGGATGGACCAAAACATAATATCCCAGAGGTTCTCTATTGGATTTAGGTCAGGCGAGCGTGGGGGTCTGACAATGGGTCCAAGGATTTCATCCCAATACCTAATGGCAGTCAGGCTGCTGTTGTCTAGCCGGTAGAGGTCTGCACGTCCTTCCATGGATATGCCTCCCCAGACCATCACTGACCCATAACCAAACCGATCATGCTGAACGATGTTACAGGCAGCATAACGTTCTCCACTGCTTCTCCAGACCCCTTCAAGTCTGTCACATGTGCTCAGGGTGAACCTGCTCTCATCTGTGAAAAGCACAGGGCGCCAGTGGCGGACCTGCCAATTCTGGTGTTCTATGGCAATGCCAATGAGCTCCACAGTGCCGGGCAGTGAGGACAGAGCTCACAATGGAAGTCGGTCCCTCAGGCCACCCTCATGAAGTCTGTTTCTGATTGTTTGGTCAGAGACATTCACACCAGTGGCTTGCTGGAGGTCATTTTGTAGGGCTCTGGCAGTGCTCATCCTTGCACAAAGGAGCAGATACCGGTCCTGCTGATGGGTTAAGCACCTTCTACGGCCCTGTCCAGCTCTCCTAGAGTAACTACCTGTCTCCTGGAATCTCCTCCATGCTCTTGAGAGTGTGCTGGGAGACACAGCAAACCTTCTGGCAATGGCACGTATTGATGTGCCATCCTGGAGGAGTTGGACTGCCTGTGCAACCTCTGAAGGGTCCAGGTATCGCCTCATGCTACCAGTAGTGACACTGACCCTAACCAAATGCAAAATTACTGAAAAACAGTCAGAAAAGATGAGGAGGGAAAAAATGTCAGTGGCCTCCACTTGGAAAACCATTCCTGTTTTGGGGGTCGTCTCATTGTTGCCCTTTTAGTGCACCTGTTGTTAATTTCATTAACACCAAAGCAGCTGAAACTGATTAACAACCCCCTCTGCTACTTAACTGAGCAGATCAATATCCCAGAAGTTTAACTGACTTGATGCAATACTCTGATTAAAAAGTGTTCCTTTAATTTTTTTATAACAATAGTGTCCCACCCTAACATGTTTAACAAAACCAACAGGAAAGTGAGAGAGATGTGAGTTAAGAATATTCGACATATGCCCACACAGTTCCGAGAAGAGGTCTAATTAAAATAACTGCTAATAACAGCTGTATTGGTGACCATGAGTGTGTAGCTTTAAAGATGTTATATTTAAGATTTAATTTATTTGTGGACATGTGAGTATGAGACTGTTTGTGAGATGTCATTTTATACTGAAGCGTATGACAGCAAACTTTGATTTTCATGCCCTCTCTTTGAACTTGTCACATCAGCTGGCATTTAATCAATACAACTTGACAGGCTCTCTTCTCCCATGCTCCAGCTATGCGAAGTCTCTCAACCATCAAAAATTGGACACTGCACTAAGTCAACCTGACCACAGGTTAATTCATGAGATTAACAATCCCCCAGCAGACATCTTTCATAGAACTGCTGATCCATACACTAACATTAGTTTTTTCCATGTGTGTGACAAGCTGTCACTGGCAGCGGTTGTGTTCAAATTTACTTCTTTTGAGAATGTCAGTGATGATTTTTTTTTTTATCCCATCACAGACAAGGAAATTATCTCTCCAGGTTTATAAAACAAACACGTGGCAAATGACGAGGAGGCATGCCTCTTAAGGACCGAGTGGCCCACGCTATTTCCTTGTGATTCACCAGTGATTAGTGTGATTACAGTGTGACAGCTGTGTAATTACATGGGAAGCCCCCAACAGGAGAGCAGGTAACATGTTTGAACAGCTGCAAACATTGACATTGTCCCTTTGTCACTTTACTGTGTATCATCTCCTGAGTGTGCACACGAGCCTGCATTTATTTGTGCTCTGGAAAACATTTAACGGACAGATGTCTTTTAAAAACAATGCGCCGATACCAGTGTAGAAACTTGGTGTGGATAGTTGTGGAGGTGATGCTGTGTGGGGATAACAGGGGATGGGGTCTTTAAGTGGGCACCTCCCATCACAGTTTTAAATGACAGCATACAATATGACTGACTTATAAATTACCTTAATGTGTACCTGAGAACTCTATATTGCATCTATAATAATTTTTAGAACTTTTTTGAGCATGATCACAAGTTAGGGGGTTTGCTTTTGTACATATATAGATTTTTAAATAAGCAAAGAAGTGATGAAATGTAAAGCAACACAAGGTGAAAATAGACTTATGACTTCAGCTCATCCGAAGTAACACAGATCCTCCATCAATCTACCTCAATCCTGTAGTTATGAATATGATTATTTTTGTTTTTATTTTCACATGAAACAAGGTGTCTAACTAAAAATTAATTGAAATTCAAAGCAATCTTGACAGCAATATGGTACATTAATGAGTCATTGAATTTGTGATTGAGGACTACTTCGGCTAAATTTCCCCGGTTTCTTCCCATGGTTCGCTTCTGCATGTCAAGCAGAAGACGCTGATGGCATCCCACCTCTCTGGGTGTAGCGCTCAGGTTTTTATTTAACACAGTCACACTACAAGGAAATCATTTTGGATTTACAGCCCTGACACGGAATGCAACAGTTGTAATAAACAAGAAAATAACAATATGACTTGTTTTTAGAGGTCAAAGTGAGATATACCTACCTCAGTGAACTAATTTTCAGGTTCGCAGTGTGCTCTTTTCAGTAATGCTTCCTTTCGTTTCTGCCATATAACAGTTGCAAGATCTTCTATTGCTATTACACTCATAATCAGACTCTGGAACAAATTTTCATTATCATTATTAAATTATATCTTAATACAAGTTAAAGATAATTACAACCCAACAGTCAAAAATAATTTACCGGGAGTTAATTCGTTGAAGAAGAGAATTAGTGTTTTTAGGCTGGTAGGAACTTAAGTGCTACCTGAAGAAACAGAGCTTAAAGAGTTGGGTCTACATTTAACCAATCTTCTGCTGCTTCTTAAATTTAATGAGTGATTTTAAAAAAGCATATTTCCCAGAAATGAAAATGATGCTGTAATGCTTGCAGCAACTAGCAGGAAGCCACGGTGGGTTCATCTTGAGAGGCAGTACTTAACATCAGCTACTTTTCAAGGTTTTTTTTTTTTTAGATTCTTTCAATCTCTTATTGACACTCTCTGTGGCGAAGGGTTGTATTTTAGTCAGTTATATCTCACAAGGCACAGCTTTGCACTGTTGAAGTGGCATTTTTCTGGAGCAGTGAGGTTTCACCCCGCCTGCGGCTGTTTGACATTTTGGTGACTCACTATGAGTGGAAGTATAGGAGTGGCGTAGCAGGGGGTGCATCGTTGGCAGGTGAAAACAATATTGGTGTCAGTATTCACAGCATTTTGCAGCGTGCGCCGCCAACCTGCTGGGTCCAGGTCGGCAGGTCAACGCATATGCTGCATCTTTGTTCAGTGCTATTTTCATCACTTTAATTGGTGGAAAGATACTTATGCAGGAACCTCCAAAATAATACAAACCATTTCTGTGCATATTTAGCTTGTCAGTTTCATTTTTTCCATTCATTCATCAACCAGTAGACACATCTAAATGCACAGCAAAAATACAATTTTATAGCAATTATGGTAATAATGCCAGGAAGGCGCGGTAAAGATTTATGACTGTTCTTATCAGCATCTTTCATCCACCTGCATGTAAAACTGATCACCTCACTTTACAGCCATCCGAAGGTGACGGGTATGTTTTCCATCTACAACCTCTAATTTGAATAACACACATTGTCAAAGTGTAGTTATGCGAGCCAGAGCCATTGTGGTTAACTTGATTAAATGATGCACCATGAACAGCACCAGGCTACTGCAGAATAAAGATGCGAACATCTGTGCTCTTCCATATGTACAGCAAACTGGTCATTTATATCTACAGAGTCTTCCAGTTTATGTCAAAATCAACAGGTGTGTTAGAGACTATGGTGAAATCCCCAGACACACTGGACACACAGATCACTCATTTCCATAAAATCAAGACAACTGACCATTGAAGCACTGTGCATTGGCTTTAGTAAAAGTGAGACTCGGTATATAAAGACTTTGGAGGGTGTTGTTGCAGTTGTTAGCATGTCTGGCGAACTCGCCTGCTACCTATGGTAGTAACTAAAGGTTAGAAATGTTTACCTGTCTGAAATCAAGGACTCATTGTTTCAAAAATTTACTACAAATTTCGATGATAAATCTGCCAGCATTATCATTATAAACTCTGAACACACAGTGTGAGAACAGAAAGCTTGACAGCCGGGACAGACAGTAGGTAAGGGGGGCAGACGTGCTGATATATATATACATATATATATATATATATATATATATATATTTGGGATGCTTTGTATTTGCACTCTGAATGTCCAGGAACATCTGTGAAGAAGCTGGTCTGGACTTTGTGTTCAAGTAAAGAATGCTGGTCCATTTTCGCTGCTGTTTGTCCATAGTTGACATTTTTCTCACTTGTTTGAACCATCTGTCTTTATTTATCACACGAATTGCGACTGACTTCTCAGTCTGGATCTGGCATGTTACAGACTGTGATTACTTTATGCCCACAATCCATCTGGCCAAGTTGTGACAAGTATGATGGCTAATTTCTTCTGTCTGTTTGGTGTGGTTTTCTGTGTGTTTGTATATATGATGAATTCTAACATTTGTTCTTATTGGCTTCCCTAAAGGAGAAGCATGGCTGGATATGAAAGTCTGCCAACGCGACAGCGGAAACAGACCTGTCTTCTCTGTTGCATACTGTATTTGCCCATCCTCCTCTGCCACATCAATTCTAAGCTTTCTCCTGTAAACCCAATGGCACAGCACACAAGCTCAGCTATTACTTCACTTTGGCAATCATTTCTTCTTTTGAGCAGGAGATGGGCGATTACCATGATGAACCTGTTGTCATCAGGAGCAGACAAAAGTATTTATCATCATCTTCACAGTGTCTTAAGTCAAATAAAGCAAACAAATTATCATTTCACAAACGTCAAAAGTGTTGATTTAAAGCAGATGCAATCCCACCCTGTTGTCTCCGGTCTCTTGTCAGGCAGACTTTGGAAAGAAAAACTCAAAGTTTTCTAGATTTATAAGTCACGCAAGTTTTTTTTTCCAAATTAAGACAAACTGGCCATGTTTGTTGATAACTTATATGACAATATATGTGACAACATGTGTGTCGCTAAAACATCACTATCCAGACAAAGACCAACTATGAAAAAAATGAGTAAATAAGGGAAGGTAGATTCTTCCTTGTAGGTAAACGATTTTCCAGGTTAATCAAAAAAAGTACATCTACCAATGAATGCTTTGAATAATTAGGTGGTGTTGTATGGGAGACTGATGTAGAGTGCAACTCATACTCAGTGTTTGTTCTGAGGCAATGGATGGAACCAGAGCTGCGAGAGGTAGATGAGATGTCATCACAAGGCACCCGAGTGGGACAGAAAACTTGATAAAAAAAATATTCCCCTCTAACAAGAGGCCATAGTTCATTAGATGAGTTTAAAAATCACACACCAAAAAAATGGTGTTTTCATGTTGGTTGTCCTCAGAGGATCTTAGACTGTTAAACCAACCTCACTGAAAATGTGTTTTGATGTTTTTAGAAAATCATGTAATTCCTTTTGTTCAGACTCACCGGGTAACATCCACAGCTCTCAGCATGAAATATAAATTGTGTGTGTGTTTGAAGTCTACCTTGTGCGTGGTATGTGCGCTTTACATCGTTTTTTTTAGTGCCTTTAGTTTGTATCTGATCGCAGGAATTCTAGCTTCAGTGCTCCAGAAATCATAGGGCAAGAGTGTACTAACTTAAATGAAGGTGACGCGCCATTTTCCTAAGGTGCTGCTTGTAACAAAAGCTTACATGTGTGTGTTTGTGAATGAACAGTAGGACTAATTGTATGGGACGCTTCCATTACGTGTGTTTGCACTGATATTGTATTTCCAGCCTGCCTGTGTGTGTCAGCCTGCTCCTGTGTGTGATGCTGCAGAGAGCAGAGCAGAGCAGGACCAATGGGCTGAAGCTTTGCTGCTACAGTAGTAATGAGCTGCCTGGTGCCTCAGCATTTCTGATGAAGTCTTCCCTGTGATCACTACTCTATGTAATCCCTGTCGGCCAGGTTGCCAGCAGCCTGCCTCCCATTAGTACAGCCGCTATCTAATGCATGCCAAGGAACTCTCAAGTTAACTCTCTCCTGACTAGATTAATAAAAACGTGTGTCCCACAGTGGGGTTTTGCATGCATTTCCATGCTTAACAAATCTATTGTAAAACATGATGCACATGCTGCACTGCCTAATGAGGCCTAGATACAATACAGAGTGCAAAAAAGGGGTATAAGGATAGACCGTCTTTTCCAACAATGCTGCAGCTTCCTTAAGTTCTGATTTCATGGGTGTGTAAGGTCAGATCCTATGGTGATGTGGATTACCTTGTGCTCTTTCCTGCTGCGTTATGTCTCTCAGGGCCTTGGCGAGAGCCCATCCGTATGCCACTGTATCCATGGATCCCTGTGTCCTTCTTGCTGGCTGAATTATTCATGTACCAAAGCTACTGCACATACAGTATCTGTGGAGGCAGCAGCTTTCCTGCGTTATGAGCCTGCAGTAATGTGACTTTAGAGGGACCAAAGCTCCCTTTACCTGAGCATCCAATCCCACATTCTTTACTCTACGCCTCAGACTCTCTGGCATTTACCCCCTTTACCTTTCTGTTCTATTTTTCTCTCCCTTCCTTTATCCTTTTTCTCTCTTTCTCTGTCTCCATCCTCTGTGTCCTTCTCCCTCTCTCTGACTTTATTAGCACAGACACTTTACAACTTTAGCTTACAGGCTCTCTTTTCTCTTCCTCTAATTTGCATTCCCCTATTTCTCGCCCTCCAACCTCTGTCAGTCAAACAAAAACCCACTTCCACATACCTTTTAAAACCTTCTTTTCTCCTCGGTCTTTCCAACACATGTCCTCACACTCCCTGTATGTCAGTCTGCATACCTCTCCCTAAGCAGTCAATATCCATCCTGAGACAATGTTGACCTGTCATCTACATACAGTAATGTGTCCTAGATGCACATGCAGCTCCTGGATCAAAGGGCATTTTTTAATATTTCCACTGAACTATACAGATGAACATAAGGCCATGTGAGATTAGCTGGCAGACGCATGTTTCAGAGATGACACCGAAAAATGTGGCCATTTAGGATTTTTCCTTTTTTTTTCTTCTTTCTTTATAATTTGCTTTGTTGAGTTCAAATGTCCATGTTCAATAGTAAATTTAGAGATTTGGGGATTCCCAAGAACTTGAGAGGTTCCCTTGAGTGGAGCGATACTATTCAGCAGCTAACTATCAGTTCTTGAATGTTGAATTCAAGTTTTATAAAGAAAATGTAAGAAAAACCTCCACAGACCTCTGTTTTTTTCCCCCAAGTAGGGAACTGGTGAAAGTATATGACATAAAAAAAAAAAAACTCTCTTTAAAAAAAAAGTGTTTTTATTCTTTCAGCCACCATTCATTGGTTATGGTAACATTTTACAGGTAGGCAAGGAAATGGCTAAATTGTAGCAAGCGACATGAGGCATGACAGAGCTTTTAAATAAGTACCTCTTCTACCATATCATCTAATCTTCTGCACTGTATGTATTCATGAGGGATGCAGCTAATGATTATTTTCATTATTGATTAATCTGCTAATTACATTTTAATCAATTAATTGGTAGTCAATTAAATGGCCAAATACAGTGAAAAAAATGTCCAACATTTAAGAGGGCAAGATGATGCCTTCAGATGTCTTGTTTTGTTCAACCACCAAACCAAAACTCAAAGAGATTCAGGCTGAAAATAGATAATGTTTGACATATTTTCACTATTTTTGTTTTAAAAAAATGACTAATAATTAAGCTACAATCAAAGTGGCTGCTGATTATGTTTCTGTTGATCGAGTAACTGACAAATTGTTTCAGCACTCATCATTTTTCATTCTATGCATTCCTCTTTCTTGTCAAAACCTGGCTCCTACATTACCCACAAGTTCGGTCTGAGATTTGGTTGTGTTATGATAATAGTGGCTAATGTAACCTGGAGCCTCTAGCCTCGAGCGGAGCTGAGGAGCCGGCTAAAGAGGTGTGGTTAGCTCACTGGTAAACTCCATAACCCGAATTTTTTTTCATTTTCAGACTTTAGTCTTCAGCCCAAACCGACACTGACTTCAGTGACATCATTTTTCGCAGCTCCCTTTGGAGCCACAGAGTCTTTATACAACTTTTTTTCACATGCAGTAGCACTCCCCAACACCTTTAAACAGATTTTAATGTGTGAAATCATAGATGAAGTGATGATGATGATGAACACAGCGATATTATTACTTTGACAAATAAATTAAGGCAAAAAACACTGTGATGAGTTACCTATCTCAAGGTCCCTTGCAAAGTTCCAATTCCCTGTCACACGCTGGAAAAAAAATGACACAATTTGTATTTAATGAGCTAACACGTAAAGCTGACACATTTGTTACTGATTGGTCCAGACAGGCATGTCATTATTCATAGGGAACAATATGGTAACTGCTGCCATCTTTTTTTTGTTTCAATTTCACAGGCCCACACATTTGCTACTGATTCAGGCCATTACCTTACCCTAAATGACATTTCAACTGTCATTTTCCAAGTTCAACTTTACATCAACAAAATCACACAGGCGCTACTGCTGACCTCGGAAACACCTTGCATATATGGTTAAACTCAACTGAAAACGCAGAGTGGATGAGAAATTAAGTCATGCAAGAAATTCATTGAAGCATATTAGAAACTAGAATGGCACTCAGTAGAGCACCGCCAAGGCGAGAAAAGCCCTATCTTGCAATGTTAAGGAAAGTGATAAAGAATTCCTGGATCCGGCCCTTTAACCGGATTGGTATCAAAATTGAATGGGTTCTTCCCTGAGCCACGCCCCATCCCTCCACCAAGTTTGCTGCAACTCGGTTCAGCACTTTTTGCATAATCCTGTTGACAAGTAAACAAACAAACAAGCCAACAAAGAGACACGGGTGAAAACCTAACGTCCTTGTTGAAGGTAATAAAATCAACTTTATGAAGTCAATAGGTCTCTGTAATAAAAACATGAAATGAAATAAAAAATACAAAATTATTTTATGTCCTATATTTATTAAGCCAATGAAACAGTGTAAGGGAGTAGAGATAGAAAATCTAGGATGATGTGTTATAATGAAGATGTTTTTATTTCAGTATTGGCGCCTTTGGCTTTCCTGCTCTATGCCTATTTGTTGCTTGGTTTAATGTGACTGTGTCATTGCTTTTGATTTCTGTGTAGTTGCTCTGTGGGCATTCAAAAGTCATAGAAATGTCTCCACTCAATTTCCCAAACTGTCACACACAGAGCGAGGGGTCCTTCAGAACTAATTAGTTTGTCACATGCTGTCAGGTCCAGTAATGCAAATCAAGGTCCAACATCTTGTTATATGATAATTTATCGATCCAGTTGGAGAAGATAACATCAAATTTACTAATGGAATCTGATTGAACAGTACACCTCAGAGGAGAGAGAGAGAAAGCAGGAGACACAGAAGAGACCGGAGCTCTACTCAGCCAGCTGGACAAGCTTTTTTCCCCTACTATGTTATCTGAACAGCTTGCTAATAGAAATTCTCTCTTCCCTCACATATTGGAAAGATATTCATCATGCTGCTTTCAGTAAGATGATACAGTAATGCATTTCGGACAGACCAATTTCCCTGGAAGCTTAGCAGGAATAATATGTTCTTATGGTATTTTTTTCCATTTTTTTTATTTAAGTTCTTGGAGTTTCCATTGTCTTTACTAACTCCTTGTCTTTGGGGGTCAAAATTCAAAGTGAGGGCAATGCTAATACTCTTTACTGATGCTGCAAATGTTCAGGAGTCACTGAGTTTTCTAATTGTGAAAATACCTGCCAAGTACTAAAGCTGAGCTTTAATCTCAGTCCCAGATGTAGTTTCACCTCAAGATGATGTGTCTTCCAAAGTGTGAGACATATCGGTAGACTGACTCATTCTTCTGTTTGCTTATTTGAAACTGGGAGACTATACTTTTCCAAGGATATGTTTTAAGAAGCATTTTATTGCTTTTGAGACCAGCTGAGATCTGTGGCACATCTTCCTCAATGAAGACTGTACTTTTCTATGTTTGTTGTAATAGCACCATTGGGCTGCTGGTTTTATCGTACCAGTAAACCAAGTTATTAATCAGACATTCAGCTCTGATTTCAGACAGGAGGAAGCAGATTACAGATGTAAAATGTTTTTGATGAAACAGAATTTGAATACATCCATGTTTTATATCTGATGGGGATTATGCTCATAACAAGCAGCACAACCCACCAGCCATCACAGTGGATGGAGTCTTAATGCTGGTGTTGGTGGGGAAGATGGTGGTGCAGCTGGAGACGGCAGGCTGCTGGTGCAACTAATTTGGTAAATAAAGACCTTGCTAATTGGTAACCGACTCCCATGTAGGCAAAAGAGAACAGTGTTAGGTTCCGCTTACTTGATAAGAATGTGTGTGAAGTGGGAGGGAGTTTCCTATTAGCTTCTAATCTGATAGGATAATAATGGGAAGTGGGAAACTGTATAAATGGAAAGATGTGCCTTGAGCTTTTTAGAGGGAACAGTGATTGAGGAAGGGTGAATTATTCTTAAAGACTTTGAATTGTCTCTATATTGTTATGTGTTGTTAGACTGTTAAGATGAGTTTTACTTCAGTGAATAGAGACCATTTTTCTTGCATATGCTACATGCTAAAAACATCAAATCTGTTAGTATCAGTTGTGGAATAAATGTAGCAACATTAAAATGAAAAAAATATTCCATTAGAAGTAGAAGCCCTCTATTACAAATTCCACTTAAGTAAAAGTAAAAAAGTATTGGCAGCAAAATGTACCTTAATATTAAAAGTACTCATAGTGTAAAATGGTGCCTTTTAGAGTGTTATACACTCATGAATAATACATGAATACATCTTAATGTTGTAGCTGGTTGAGGTGGAGATCAATTCAACCACTTTGTACTGTTGAGAAGTTTAAGGTATAATGGTGCATTATATTTATGCTGATCCCGTCGTCATGTATGTAATGTAAATTGCCAAGTAACTAGTAATTGTAGTTGTAAGATAGATGTAGTGCAGTAAAAGCACAATATTTACCTCTGAAATGATGATTAAGTAGAATAAAGTGGAAATACTCAGGCAAAGGAAAAGTAAATCTAAATTGTAGTTAAGTGCAGTGGATAAGGAAATGTAATTTGATACTTCCCACCATTGTTAGTATAGATATTGAAAATGTCTTGGTATGCTTGACTTTGATACACTCATGTCCAAGTGATTAATTCAATGTGGCTGGGTGGTATAAATGAATGAATAGCTTTTGGTCTACCTTGTTTGTCTTGACACTAAAGCGACAAAAATATCAGCTGGATTTAGGATTTAGGATAGTAGGGCTGGTTGGTATGGACCAAAAATCGTATCTCCGTAGTTATAGGCTGAATGGCGCCTATATATCGGCCTGACCTATATATCGTTCGTCTTATTTTATCAGCCAATATTGGCTTGTCACAGATATAATGGCATCAGCGTATATGTTGTCTGATATGTGCAGATATGAAAACAGTTTTTGTACAGAACATAATGCAGAAAAAGATGCTTGGGGTAATTTAGAAACGGTGTCATGGCATAGTTTGTCCAGCAGAGTGCTCTCAAGTCAAGTATCTTCACGGTAAGTTGCTAACTAGTTTGTGAATTACATTGCTGGAAAGTTAATAAACAATGACCTCATCATTTCCCCTTTTCAACATATACTGTATATATATATATATATATATATATATATATGTGTGTGTGTGTATATATATTAAGAATATTGGCCGAAAATACAGTATTTGAATAAAAAACTCCAGTATTGGTCAGGCTGTAGTCTTGCTACTTTCTACCAAGTGGGCTCAAGCAGCAGCAGCAGCAGCAGCAGCAGCAGCAGCAGCAGCAGCAGCAGCAGCAGCAGCAGCAGCAGCAGCAGCAGCAGCAGCAGCAGCAGCAGCAGCAGCAGCAGCAGCAGCAGCAGCAGCAGCAGCAGCAGCAGCAGCAGCAGCAGCAGCAGCAGCAGCAGCAGCAGCAGCAGCAGCAGCAGCAGCAGCAGCAGCAGCAGCAGCAGCAGCAGCAGCAGCAGCAGCAGCAGCAGCAGCAGCAGCAGCAGCAGCAGCAGCAGCAGCAGCAGCAGCAGCAGCAGCAGCAGCAGCAGCAGCAGCAGCAGCAGCAGCAGCAGCAGCAGCAGCAGCAGCAGCAGCAGCAGCAGCAGCAGCAGCAGCAGCAGCAGCAGCAGCAGCAGCAGCAGCAGCAGCAGCAGCAGCAGCAGCAGCAGCAGCAGCAGCAGCAGCAGCAGCAGCAGCAGCAGCAGCAGCAGCAGCAGCAGCAGCAGCAGCAGCAGCAGCAGCAGCAGCAGCAGCAGCAGCAGCAGCAGCAGCAGCAGCAGCAGCAGCAGCAGCAGCAGCAGCAGCAGCAGCAGCAGCAGCAGCAGCAGCAGCAGCAGCAGCAGCAGCAGCAGCAGCAGCAGCAGCAGCAGCAGCAGCAGCAGCAGCAGCAGCAGCAGCAGCAGCAGCAGCAGCAGCAGCAGCAGCAGCAGCAGCAGCAGCAGCAGCAGCAGCAGCAGCAGCAGCAGCAGCAGCAGCAGCAGCAGCAGCAGCAGCAGCAGCAGCAGCAGCAGCAGCAGCAGCAGCAGCAGCAGCAGCAGCAGCAGCAGCAGCAGCAGCAGCAGCAGCAGCAGCAGCAGCAGCAGCAGCAGCAGCAGCAGCAGCAGCAGCAGCAGCAGCAGCAGCAGCAGCAGCAGCAGCAGCAGCAGCAGCAGCAGCAGCAGCAGCAGCAGCAGCAGCAGCAGCAGCAGCAGCAGCAGCAGCAGCAGCAGCAGCAGCAGCAGCAGCAGCAGCAGCAGCAGCAGCAGCAGCAGCAGCAGCAGCAGCAGCAGCAGCAGCAGCAGCAGCAGCAGCAGCAGCAGCAGCAGCAGCAGCAGCAGCAGCAGCAGCAGCAGCAGCAGCAGCAGCAGCAGCAGCAGCAGCAGCAGCAGCAGCAGCAGCAGCAGCAGCAGCAGCAGCAGCAGCAGCAGCAGCAGCAGCAGCAGCAGCAGCAGCAGCAGCAGCAGCAGCAGCAGCAGCAGCAGCAGCAGCAGCAGCAGCAGCAGCAGCAGCAGCAGCAGCAGCAGCAGCAGCAGCAGCAGCAGCAGCAGCAGCAGCAGCAGCAGCAGCAGCAGCAGCAGCAGCAGCAGCAGCAGCAGCAGCAGCAGCAGCAGCAGCAGCAGCAGCAGCAGCAGCAGCAGCAGCAGCAGCAGCAGCAGCAGCAGCAGCAGCAGCAGCAGCAGCAGCAGCAGCAGCAGCAGCAGCAGCAGCAGCAGCAGCAGCAGCAGCAGCAGCAGCAGCAGCAGCAGCAGCAGCAGCAGCAGCAGCAGCAGCAGCAGCAGCAGCAGCAGCAGCAGCAGCAGCAGCAGCAGCAGCAGCAGCAGCAGCAGCAGCAGCAGCAGCAGCAGCAGCAGCAGCAGCAGCAGCAGCAGCAGCAGCAGCAGCAGCAGCAGCAGCAGCAGCAGCAGCAGCAGCAGCAGCAGCAGCAGCAGCAGCAGCAGCAGCAGCAGCAGCAGCAGCAGCAGCAGCAGCAGCAGCAGCAGCAGCAGCAGCAGCAGCAGCAGCAGCAGCAGCAGCAGCAGCAGCAGCAGCAGCAGCAGCAGCAGCAGCAGCAGCAGCAGCAGCAGCAGCAGCAGCAGCAGCAGCAGCAGCAGCAGCAGCAGCAGCAGCAGCAGCAGCAGCAGCAGCAGCAGCAGCAGCAGCAGCAGCAGCAGCAGCAGCAGCAGCAGCAGCAGCAGCAGCAGCAGCAGCAGCAGCAGCAGCAGCAGCAGCAGCAGCAGCAGCAGCAGCAGCAGCAGCAGCAGCAGCAGCAGCAGCAGCAGCAGCAGCAGCAGCAGCAGCAGCAGCAGCAGCAGCAGCAGCAGCAGCAGCAGCAGCAGCAGCAGCAGCAGCAGCAGCAGCAGCAGCAGCAGCAGCAGCAGCAGCAGCAGCAGCAGCAGCAGCAGCAGCAGCAGCAGCAGCAGCAGCAGCAGCAGCAGCAGCAGCAGCAGCAGCAGCAGCAGCAGCAGCAGCAGCAGCAGCAGCAGCAGCAGCAGCAGCAGCAGCAGCAGCAGCAGCAGCAGCAGCAGCAGCAGCAGCAGCAGCAGCAGCAGCAGCAGCAGCAGCAGCAGCAGCAGCAGCAGCAGCAGCAGCAGCAGCAGCAGCAGCAGTACCAGCAGCAGCAGCAGCAGCAGCAGCAGCAGCAGCAGCAGCAGCAGCAGCACTAGCAGCAGTAGCAGCAGCAGCAGCAGCAGCAGCAGCAGCAGCAGCAGCAGCAGCAGCAGCAGCAGCAGCAGCAGCAGCAGCAGCAGCAGCAGCAGCAGCAGCAGCAGCAGCAGCAGCAGCAGCAGCAGCAGCAGCAGCAGCAGCAGCAGCAGCAGCAGAAGCAGCAGCCCACCAGTGCACCCATCAATGCACTGCCAACAGCACTAGACTGAACTTAGCTATCGAGATCGGATAACATACAGTGAAGGGGAAAAGAACGTGACAAGAACAAAATGGGTTGACATTTGGACTCACTTCCAATATAATGCCGCCGAAAGAAAAAGTGAGTGTGTAGTAGTGTCAGGAGAGAAGCTCTGTGGCTACAAAATCACCGGGAAGAAAACTAGACCTAAAGAGACTTCAAGGGCCACCACACAGAAATCTGGATAACCTACAGTTAAGATGTTAAATAACGTTGTAAAGTTACCAGTCAGCTATGTTTGCCAACTTTTCACTTAAGACAATGTTTGTTTGTTTTGTAGTATTAAACATGCTATCCATGTTAAGGCACACACAATTTAATTGGCATAACCATTTCAGGTCTTGTCAATTTCGAATGGGTCCGTGATAGCTAAAGTAGTCTATTTGAGACCTCTGTTGGTCATTAAAATGCACAGCATATAATGTAGAAGATTGTTTTGGGCTTGCATAAAGTCTGTTGAGCAATAGTTAGCTGTCTAGTATCTGCTTTGTGTGCAAAGGGGTTCCACATATTTTCTTTACAAATTTATTTAAATTGCAGTGTCCAACCTATTATAGACACTTACATACAAACACAATCTAGTAAAACACTACCACTAACAACTAAAAAAATTACAGGATAAAATGAACACCTTTCTGACACAGTACTTACAGAACTGAACATTATAAGGGTACGATTTATCGCAGGGCTGTTGTACAATGTTCTTTTTGATTGTGAAGGATATTCTTTTTTCTGGTTGCTTTCTGATTGACTCATATCGTGAGAGTTAGGTTGCATTGGATTTGCTAATGTTGTTGCATTTTCACAAACTTAATTGTTAAAAATTAGTTGGATGAAATCTTATATGAAAGCAATTTACTGAAGTTTGACTAAAATGCTCATTCTGGCTCTTGACTATAACTAATCAAAAATTTTGTTTTTCTTTGACTAAGACAAGACCTGAAATGTCCAGAGTTTTAGTCAAAACTAAAAATAAAAAGGGTGATGTTGACTAAATATGACTTAAACTAACATGGACTTTTTAATCTCAGGACTAAAACTAAAACCAAAAATAGGTGACAAAATTACAGCTATTGTTTAGTTTGGAGGTCCCAGACCTTAACAAAGTAGTTATATGCCTGAACCTCTTAAACTTTACAAAACCTGAACTATAGCTGTTGCAGATCAAAAAAAAGTTGTATCAATAATATTTTAATGGTTTTGGAAGATACTGACAATAAATGTCCTGCCGGCAGGGCCACTCCTCTCTGTCATATCTGGAGTATTTAGGGAGGTTTGCAGTGGCATCCCCACTCTGTCCTGATATCCTGACCCGCCTTACTACAGTGTAGCACAGCTCCCCTCGTTGCCTTGTCTGCAAATGCCAGAGCTGTTTTGTGCCTTAGGGAGTATGCAGAGATCAAATGACCACAATTCAGTGTTGTGAACCACAGAAGAGGAAGAATGTCACCAGAGGTCTACCCAGAGCACACTGTGTGCCAGGATGAAGAGGTTTGCTGATCACTGACTGATAGAGGTCTTAAGGATAACACCTGTGCTTTTTTCGTTGAAATTGGCTGTCCCACTGAGAGATAAGATGGACTTTGGTTGGAACATGCTGTTGTGATTTCCCCATCTTATTCAAGTGTCTATAAAAGAGGTTTCTCAGTATGTAATTGTTACATTGATGTGGGATACAAGACCTTGAATTACCTTAGTGATTCTTTGAAACAATGTATGGCAGGTTTTGGGAATAAAAGTTGTAGATTTGTGAGAAAATGCAAAAGTGCAGTAGTTTAGAGCTCGTCTCTCATAAGGTTTAAATCCAAAATGCATGTGTAAACAGCTATCATAGAGCAACACAACACTGTTTTGAAAAAAAGATAATGCATGATGAGTTATCTTTTACTGGGAAGTGTGCAGGCATGAATAATGTTACTAAAAGGAGTTATTTTCATTTAATTAGCCATGGATACACATTAGCCAGAGAAGAACAAAGAACAACTACATGAATTTTGGAATGCAGCCCCTGATGGGCCGGTGCCTGTATGAAGCTCTGAAAATTTTAGGCTTGGATAATACCACTTACAGCACTATGTTCAAAGAGATGCATATAACCTCTCACTTCCAAATCATTTGCATTGTCATGGGAAAGAAAGCTTTTTGCACACTTCAGTATGAATGGCCACACTAAATGCTTATACAAGATACTCTTGTTCTTTGCTGGGCTAGCTGGCCCTTTTGCTGGGCTAGCTGGTTTTAGTTGTTGATATGCCATTGTCTCTGAGTGCATCGGCACATGTGCAAAAAAGGGGCCAATCGAATCTGCACTGTCAGCGCAGATGGGACTTCCTGAAAAGGCAGAGGTGCCCACCTGATGGGCTGTCACTCAACGTCAGTCACTCAGAGCCCAACTGTCAGTCATACAGAACACACACTCACACATACAAAGAAATGAATTGGGCTTTGGAGGAGCCAAATTATTTGCAAGTAAATTGCAAAACTTTCATTCGGAGAGAATTACCCCCGAGAATGGATTGGGAATGGTTGCCTGAGCCCACAACTGTTCCGCAGCAGCAGTTTACTTGTTGAAATGTGAGAGGCTCATTAGGCCTAGGGTTCCCTGATGAGGCAGTTTAATTACATGCCATTGGGACTTGTGCAAGTGGTAAAGCTGCCATTACAACTTTTATTAGCACTGTAAACCAGCAAAACGAAACATATGTTCTTTATAATGTTATTGTTTCCATGGGTTTGCAATAGTCTCTACATAGTCGGTGCATGTATGTTGCTTTCATTTTCTGAGGCTAAGGCTTTTATTTTGATAATTGATATGTGGTTCACAACTCTGTAAAGTAAAGCGAGGTGAACAGCTTCAATTCAGCGATACAGGCAGGGAGAGTAGGTGTCACCTCAGCGGAAGATTTGCCCGCTTGTGTGTACTGTGCATTGTGTGCACATATATGGCTTTCTAATGGACTTGATGGCTATTGACTGAAACACCTGACAAAGTGTTGGAAGCTGATCTCAGGTGCAAAAGGCACTCTGACAGGGACAAGCAGCCACCCAGAGTGCACTGTGCTGCTTCCACATCTAACAGATTTACCTCTTACCTTGTCCTCTTACATCCTTCCATGCAGACCCTATTTGGTTGAACTCTGAGCTGTACCTCTGAGCCAAGAATCCTGCTGCTTCTTCCTGCAGTTCAGTCCCAGAAGAAAATCCTTCCAATTTCCTACCTCCGTGGAGCCTTTTGTTTCCTTGTGGCCCAGCAGTCTCTTTAGCATGCAGATGTGATTAGCTAATGTCACTGCACAGTAGGGCTGGTTCAGAACGTTCCTCTCTGCTGGAGTCGCTTAGACGCTGCAATCCTGGGAAAATCAAATTATAGAGCCATTAATTTGTCTAGGTAATCCAGCCTGTCAGCTGCTCTGGAGAAGTAATCTCCCAGGACTGCGTTTATCAAGTGTGTGATGCCGGCAGAAGTGAAGCATTATCTAATTAACAGGAGAGGACCGAGTGTCTGGGTATTACATCTGGCCTGAATCACCTGCCTTCACACTAAAACTGTGGTGACATGTAGACGATGTATGATTCTGAAATATAATCTACACTGATTACCTGTTAAACAAACATCCTGATTCCCAGGCCCTGCAATTTAAAAGTATTCAAAAATTTGCTCTCTTACAGTACATGATTTAGTTTCCAGTGAAGGACATCACACTTGCAATTGCCGAAAGGGTGTGAAGCCAATGAACCACTCTGAAATTCAGCCTTGGTCACCGACTCTTAAATAGGACAGTTGTTTTCCTAAAAACTGTCAGTCACATATGGTTTTAGTTACAAAGCATTACCTGCCTTTGGGGACTGCAAGACCCCTTCTGAGGACCTTTGACCTATGGCCTCTGAGCCATATCTCTATTTTCACACATGGTTTATATTCTACGTATATGACCATACACCTCAGAGTGAAATAGCTTCAACAGTTGATAGTAGAAATTAACAGTAGGAAGCTACAAAATAGCCGGTGAAATGAAGTCAGTGTTTGTTCTTTAGAATAAAGTTTATATATATATTATATTAATACTGAGATGAAAATCTCTCCTACAGTGACAACAACAATAATCAGATATATGTTGGGCTGTCTTTCAAGAAATGCCACCATGATCCCAGATCACAGTAATTACTTTGTAGAGATGCACTGATCTAACCTTATCTCTCCCGATATGATACCTCAGCTCAAGTTATCTGCTTATGCCAATTCCAGATTTGATACCAGTCCCTTCTATTTCCCAAATTCAAGATCGATATACAATACTGTGTGCGATTGCTGTGGTGCTGAAAACACAGCGTGCAATGACTTAAAGAATATAACCGATAGTGGACATAATTTATGACACTGAATTTTGACATTAATCATAAATAAAATTTTAAAAAACGGTATTTATGTGGATAGATGATACCTGATCTGCTTAATAAGGTCAGTACTGGCCACAGTCCCGATCCAGCAGATTTGCTACGTGCATTTCTATTACTTTGGTGAGTAGTGTTATCATGACTTATAGTACTGATCGCCACGGCTGTAAAAAGAAGCCTGACCTTTTAAAAAAAAGAATTTCCCTTTAAACTCTGTTGTAAAAAACCGAATTACATAAACATAATATTTTACACCTCAGCATACTTAGGTTAATGTTTCTGCTTCTGCTCACTACAATACCCTGCTGCCCTCTTATATATATTCATCATTTCTTCATCACTATTTCTTTGGACCCCATGCAACCAGCCAAACGGTTAGTCATTAAAGTTCGATTTAACTGCCTGAAAATTTAGATTGATCTGCATTCGGTACACATGTATCATGCGACTACATCTTGATTATATCCAACTTCGTAATGATGCTACAGACCTGTCCTTCTGCCCTTCAGTTGTACAGATTAATTATTTCTCAGTCTGTTGAGAGTGGAGGCTACTAAGTCCACAAGACATTATGCATAGATTCTAACATGTGATCCATTCAACTTATTCCAGTTTGTGGAGCATATAATGCAAGCAACCCTTCTCTAATTTGGCTTTAGCAAAAAAAAATACTATGGCCAAGGGGAGATGACAAAAATATATATATTATGCCCTCATTTGGCACACAAATACAGATCTCAATGCTGTGGTCAAAATCAAGCGGCCAGTGAAGTGATCCTGTGTGATGTGGAGAGGAGGCAAGAAGAGGATAATTAAAGACTACATCAGCCTGTCTAGTGTATATTCGCTTCTCTCATTAGCAGACATGAATGGAGTTGAATATTGCTCAGAAAATATGATTTTGAAATATTAATTTTCTACTTGATTAGATTTAAAGCTGATGAGAAACTTAAAGCATAATTAAGCATTGATAATGTCAGCCTTAACAGTAGGATTGGAGTGAGAAAGAGAGAACAGAGAGGGAGAGGTAGAGGAGCATGTCTTTCCTATGATCTTTTTCATTTTGCCAGGGTTATAAAGAAAGTAATGATGTTAGCAAATCACTCAGCACTGAAAGACGTTTGCACACACAGTGCTCCCTGTTTTTTGTTTTTTTTTTTTTTTTTGCCATGTCAAAGCTTTTTGACAAACATCATCCCACTTCATAAAAAAAGCTCTTCCTCTTTGCTTCCTTCTTTACCATTCACATTGAGCGCTCAGGGGTATTACACTGTAATCACATTAGCAGATCAGTTTTGAAGGCTCTTTCAGAACATGCAGTGTGTTTTATTCCAAGAAGATCTTTTCTGTTTCAGCAATGTGCCAGGAGGAGTTTTGAAGCAGACATTTTACCAAAATAAAGACTCGGAGGATACACATAGAATGAACTTTTGTGATTTTGTGATTGTGGATGTATTCATCGGCAGCGTTTGTTTGCATGCAGTCGAATGTGTCTGCATATGCGAGATTGAATAAATGATAACGAGACATCATTATCACCAATCTGCTTCCTTTTGTGTGAAACGTGGCCTCAATCCTTTGAGAGAGTATTCCACCATTTATTATTACACAAAAGGAGAGCTGGTGGAGCAGGCTGTTGAATAAAAACAGCTCCTTCCATACTGAGGACGTAACCCAAACCTTTGCAAATGTCATCTTCCCTGTGTCTAAGTTTACTGCTGCTATTTGTGTCACAACAAACAACCCCTGGGTGTGGATGATTGACAAGGGGTATGCGATAATTTGTCACATTCTGTCATTATTCCTTTATGCCGACTCACTGTTTATTCTGAAGTGCACAGCAGCACTGGCGTTTGTAACAGTGATGATGCCTGACAACAACACAAGAGAAGACAGCATCCTTTTATAGGAGTGAAAAGGATTAAACTTTCAACTTGGTGTTTTACATACTGGGGAAAAAACATAGCATATTTGTTTATCCCTTTGGGTCGATGTGTCTTAGATTCATACTATCAACTTATATCAGTCATTTTCCATTTAAGATATCGTAATTACCACCGGGGAGGATATTGTTTTAAAAGGCTGCTGCCACATGGGCTTTTTGCCTAACACGCACAGCTGAAGATGATACATGGCGCGTGGTGCATGTTCGAAAACCCTTTTGAAATGCATAAACAACAGGCTGCGAAAGTGCCTTGCATCGACCGCAGCCCCCATCCTGGCAGTCAGCTCTGTGCGTAGCTGTTTAGCAACTCGCGCCATTGATTGCTTAAAGTGAGTACCCGCCACAATCGGCATCCTATCACACAAGGGGGAAGTGAGGGAGTGCAAGAGGTGCAATTAGCTGCTCCCAGGAGTGCTGAGGGAGCGACAGACAATCAGCATGAAGAGAGGGAGAGAAAGGAGTGAGGAGGGGGGGAGACAGAAATACAAAACAGGGGAGCAGATGAAGGAGAGGTGTGTTTATGTATGTGTGTGTATATATTCACACATGCATACACACACATATATTATACTATAAAATAAAAGAGGAAGGAAGGGAAAGGGAAAAGGTGGTCATTACCCAAATGGGTAGTTATGCCCTATCTATCCATCCCATGCTGCCACACCCCCCCTCACCCACGCCACAGAAGTTTTAATTGGCCCAGTACACAGTGTTTGCTCAAGCACTTGGCAAGTTTGGAGAAGGGCTCTGTAGGGGAATGCGGTAAGCTCAGTCATGCTGGAAATATATAAGATGGAAAAGAGTGGGTAGAGGGATGAGGTCTATTCGTGTGTGAGTGAGTGTGTGTGTGTGTGTGTGTGTGTGTGTGTGTGTGTGTGTGTGTGTGTGTGTGTGTGTGTGTGTGTGTTTTTGTGTATATTCTAACACACCTTAAACTCATATCAACACTAAGAATTTTATATCCAGCCACGTGGATAATGAGCAGCTAGAGTTTTGGTGATATCCTGTGAGAGGCACATAAAGGGGAATCAGCAGTCTTCACGACTCATTATATTGCTGCTGTCACTGCATTAAAAGTAGTGGTCACTAAACCTAAACTCCCTGCCAAGATGAAGCCTTGCTTATTGTAGAGCTCCATATGACCAGAATTTCTACACTGTTTCTAAGAGCTGATGCCATAAGAAATAAGTTTTCACCTGACTGTAACAGCTCAGATGCAAACTTGTCCTGTATAAAGCTTCTGTACTGGTAACTTCACTGCATGCTGTGCTCATCATAAATCCCTGCTCGAATCGATATGCCTTGCACCGCACGGAGCAATGTTAATTTAGATCCCTTTGCAAGAGCAGACTTAAAAAGTTGAACAGACGCTCCCGCCCCCGGCAGAAGGTAAAACTGAAGCTCCTGGTTAGAGATACCACGAAGAAAAGACAGAGTGAAGTCTGATGAATACCCTCCATGGGATTATCTCACCTGGCAAAGATGGAGAGTCCTTGGCTACAGGGCAACTCTTTGCTTGTGGATGTAACACCATTATAGCTTCAGTATGTGTATAACACCATCCCCAATTGCCCGTGCATTTTTTTGTGCCAGAAACTCTCTTGAGACACAGCAAAGTGTTGATCCTTTCAATATCAACCAGGTTGCAGTCTCTTTCAAACTGCCCCCCACTACTTCTAAGACCTGACCATATTCTGCACATCGTACAGTTACAGACTCCTTAGAATAGAAAAATAACTCACACTAAGATGCTGAACACTGGATACAGACTTGAGAGCAGGAAAAAAAGTGGCACACACTCCGGCTCCATATGCATTTTTCTTTTATTGAGACAGATGAAGTTTCGGCCCTCAGGCCTTCTCCAAGATCAACAATAGTATGACACAGGAACTGTTACGTAGGCCACACCCTAGTATCACATCTGAGGGTGATTAGACAATCAAGTTACAAGATATGGATGAGAGAAGCAATCAAGAGGCCTTCAGCGAATCAAAACTCTCAAAACAGTGACAGGAACTAAAGCCAATGAAATCACTTGAAACAGAAGGACAAATACCATTATGTCTAATATCACTTAATTTTTCTGGATTTATTGATCATTAGAGAGAATCATTATTTATATACAGATCTGTTCAAAAACCTACTGCTAGAAATTCTTTATTACCGGCAGACTCTGATCATAATTTAACGTTAAAAATTTTTGTCAATTTTGCAGATTAAAACAAAATTGCCAGAAAACAAATGATTTTGACAGGAGCATGAGTGAAATTATAAACAACTTTCAACAAAGAGGGTATAAGAAGTCTGCCCTAAATCACACTACCACTTAAATAAAAGATAGATCTAGATCTGATCTCTTAAAAAGTAAAACTACAGGGAAATTAAATGTCTTGTATAAAATTTACAACAGAGTAAAGGATTCAGAGCAGATAAAGGGAATAATAAAAAAACATTGGCAGGTACTTGAATCAGATTGTCAACTCAATGGTGTATTTGAAGAACAACTTCTTAGAGTATAAAAGAGGTAAAAACCTTAGAGACCACTCAGTACACTCATATTTACCTCCTCCTCAATCCGTGCGCTACTTTAGCACCTATCCCTGACCGCAACTTCCACTGTGGTTGTTGTAGTCAATGTAATTACACTTACTACTGTAAGGTAAAGAGATCCCTATAAAAGGAGTTATTGCAAGTCTCACTAAGTCAGTCATTTATCTTATCACTTGCCCTTATGGTAAGTCATATGCTAGAAAGACGAGGAAGCAATGAAAACTCGTATTGCTGAACACGGAAGTACTATTAAATGCAAAAACATGAATTATCCAGTGCTAGCACATTTTGTTGAATTCAATCATCCCATTTCCTTTCTAAGATATATTGAGAAGATATCGCTCCCCCCAAAAGGAGTAAACTTGGATGTTTTACTTTCCAGGAGGGATCACATTAGATCCACTGTTTGAGAACCCTTTCAACTCATGGATTGAGTATAGGCTATGTCTTGAAGTGTTTTCTGTAACCTAGCACTATTTATTGGATATTTAGATTGAATAGTTTATGATGTTAATCTAGAGCTGGGGTTTTACTTTTTCTATATATCTGGTGATATGATTGTTTCTCTAATCCATATGTTGTAACTTGATTGTCTAATCACCCTCAGATGTGTTACTAGGGTGTGGCCTACATAACAGTGTATGTGTCTTACTGTTGTTGGTCTTGGAGAAGGCCTGAGGGCTGAAATCTCATCTGTCTCAGTAAAAGAAAAATGCATATGGAGACAGAGGTTGCGACAGTCCACTGTTACAGACTCTGAAATATTCCAAACAGAAGGACCAGTGAAAAAGATGCACAGTACAATACACTTGTATCGTCGAAAGCAAAAAACTTTCTCAAAGGGAACATGGTTTCTACTTCATGGATTTTGATCTTATGCAATTAGATTTTTGAAGATGTCTTCAATGTGACAAGCAGCAGTTAGCTTTTCTGTCTACTGAATATGTTAATACCAGCGATTTTGGATCTGTCAAAGAACTTGCACAAGCAGAACTTTTTACACATTGACTGACCCTGAATTCAATTTAAAGTATTTTTCAGATATTTTTGAAGTGAGACCAAGTTTTACAACTTTGGCTGATGACTAAACAGACAAATGTATGTCTTAATTATATTTAAACAATCTTTCAGCAGATGCAACGAAAATAACTAAACAAACAAACAGATGCAGTAATAGCACCATATTCCACCTGTGATTTCCAGAATGTAATTAACATGACTAAGATAGACCCTGTAAACATTTTTAATATCTTATTAAGATTTGGCACTTTCATTAAAAGATTTGCCTGTTTGCTTGAAGCAAAAGTATTTGTTTACATTTCTTTGCTTTTTAAAATTGAAAGAAATCAGATTTGTGTCATGATGGGTTACATATTAAAAAAAATTGCATTTAAATGCAAATTTAAGATTGTTTGCACACTGAGCTACAACTATGTAGAAATGTGTTATCTGATCAAAACCTCAGATTTGGCCTTTAAAGGTACAACAGATGTAAATGAAGTTCACAAATGAAATTGAGCTCTGCTTGTAGATACGTATCGGCATCCTGACTTACTGGCAAATAAGCTTTTGATCAGCTTTGAGTTTATCTTCAGCTCTGTGTGTTCAGTCTCTGGTGCGTTACAGAGAGTTTGAACTGCTGCGAGACCAACCAAAATGTCTCCTCAACACAGTGGCCAAAAATGTTGCAGTATACTGCTATAAATATCTAAGTCTAAAGTTGTAAAAGATCTTAAAAGTTAAAAACAAATGTGGAAGCAGGTCATTGCTCACAATCAGCATTTTTTTTTGCAAAAAAGAAATAAAGAAAGATTTATAAATATTACAAAACACAACAAAGTAGAAAGGGACATTTAGGACACAGAGATGGGGTCGCTCGTAGCTGTGTGACTGATTATTCTGTTTCCATTTGTCTTTAAAATGAGCTCAGTTATGATTCATTATAGTTTTATTCATCAAGTCGATACCATATATTTACTCCTTCTACAGAAAAAGATGAGGCTGCTCTGAGGAGTCCCTCAGATAAGGTATTATGGGTGCATCACTAATTTTTCAATAAAAGTTCTTCACATTCCACTCACTCTCACACAAAACCATATGAAAATGAACATTTTCTGATTGCCTTGTTCAATGGAGATATGTCAAACAAAAACACACACTGTGTCTCACACGCGCACAAGTCCATAATTAATGTGCTCAACTTATCCAGTTGGAGCAGAGGAACAGGATGGTGAATTAATCATGGGTGGCTGTCTTTGAGCTCTTAGGAGAGAGAGACTGAGAGAGAGAGCATGGACGTGCACTGATGAGTGATGATGAAAGTTAGGACAGACAGGACTGAAACCATGAATGTGCTGAATGGTGCAGGCCAAGCACAACATCATGTACAGCCACATCACACCGTTCAGTTCATGTGTCGTAAAAGCTGAGCTCATAATTTGACGTGAATACAATATTCATCACTCAAACAAGTCTTTTGCAGAATAGCTGTCTGTTGTCCATTTGATATCAAAGAGTAAACAAAATATCGTGCTGTCCATCATATAGAGGGGCGGAAAGAATTTAGCTGAACTGATTCTTTTCAAGATAAATGGTTGGAGGTGAAATGGATGACATGTTTGTCTAAATGTAGAAAATCTTTGAGACGCTGGGTAAAATAGAGGGCTGTGCAACATTAAAACACTTTGTCCTCTCTATATGTGAAAAGAAATACTGAGTATCATCCAAGCACCTTTGCAAAGATGTTCAATATTGAGTGTTGGATTCCCCTCCTGCCTCTCAGCTATTGCTGGTTTTTTTAGTAAAAACAAAAAACTCAAATGCTTTGGGGATCAGTCATCCATTTGTATCCTTCTTCTTTTCATGCTTTGTTGATGCTACTGCAGGAAGAAACTGCATTCAAGGTGCATCAGAAATCCATGATAAATATTTTCCACATTCAAAGCTTCCCATGTCCAATGGAACACTAAGGACATATGTAAAGTTTGACATGAGCATGGGGAAACCCTTTACATCCTGTATGTGGTGCTTATTTCAGAGTTTTTTTTTTTGGTTTTTTTGTTGTTGTTTTTTTTACCATTAAGGAATATTTATCAAATAGGAGCACCAGGTTAAAGTGTCATTTTGTTGTTGTTTTATATTCAGTAAACCTGAGTTTGAACTTGACCATCAATGGACTGTGAAGTCACTACAGACTGCACTACAGTGGATGTTTGGCTGCATTTACTTTCGTGACATTTGTAAAAGTATCAACATCATCTTCTCCTCCACCTTCTGCACTCTGAGCTGCTGGACTTGTGTCTCTCTATTTCTTTATCATTTTGTTTATCATTGAGTTTGACTCTTATTATCATAGTAATATAACTGGTCCAAAAGATTTCATTTTATTATTCAATATCAATGAGTAAGTGTTATAGAGTAAAGATCACCACATTATCAGTCCTTAATGAGCTTAGTGCGAAATCCCACCGCTGAACTGCACCTATGAGCTCTCCTCCACTTGCAGATTGTGTCTGGAGGTCAGATTCAGTCCAGGAGCTGCCTGCAAAGTGAATATACTGCCTTATGAAATCAGGAGCTGAAAACACATACAGTAGATTGTGGCTGCAAATCCGTTTAGAACCACAGCGCTCATTTGTACCACCCAACTTTCTTAGTAAATCTGGCCCTGAATGAACATTAAAATGAACATTAGTTGTCTGTAAACACCAGACCAATGTTGAAAGGTGCTAGCGGTGTGACATTTGTTGAGGAAGGCTGCAAGATGTGGCTGAAAGCAAAAGTTCCAGAAGAAATTAATACAGAATTAGATAACTGCAATCGTACTATATCAAACATCCTCTGATGGGCAGAGCTTACTTTCCAATGAGATGGAAGTTGTACTTTTTTTAAAATAGCAATTAGTTTGTCAGGGAACACATTATAAATTAATCATACATACAGTAAATTAATAACTTTAGATATATAAAATCTTCAAACAATACAATGGATTAATTAGAAATCTAATTGTGCTAAATTTGTTGTATTTGATTCATCTGCAAATGTATAGTTTTAGGAGCAAATCCAAAGAATAGGACCATGGAGACGTGTCTAACGAAGCAGAAAACCTGAGTTAGCTTTAACTATTTTTACTTCAGCCTAGGTCCCTGAGGCATTCACTTACAGCTAACTGTTAATCTGGCTTGGAGTAACAGACCTTAGATAAATGTCATATGAAGAACTTTTGAAGGATCAAGTTTCAATCATTTTTGATTTTGATGGATTTGTGCTTGGACCCAGCTTTGGCCCCAGGGAAGAACTTTAGTAACTGACAAAATTGGACTGAACTAGCACGTTGGCACAGACTGGGAAAAAACCTGCACTCTAAAACAAACAAACAAACAAACAAACAACCCCCCCCCCCAAAAAAACAAAACAAAAAAAAACAAACCTGAATAATCTTTTGCATTTGGAGCTATTCATCTTGAGGCCCCTGGTTCAAGCTTACTGTATGTGACTCTGAGCAGTCAAGTCAGTCAGTCTGAGTGTGACAACTCATCTATCTGCCACTGTACAGTACATTTCCTTTGAACGCTATAAAATATCCGTGTCTGGCAATACATTTTCATTGTATGAGTGCAACTTAAATGGTCTATCCAGGTTGTTCAGTTGCAGCAAAAGTGCCATCTGTTTCACTAATGTATCTGACAAGGGCAACTATGAAGTTAAATTACGTAAATAGAAACTCCCCTCCTGGAGACTTTGAGCTCCAAAGGTCTGATATGAGCCATTGTGATGTGGTGAACCTGTGTGGGAGGATGGATGTTTTGAGGTACTGTTGTTAACAGTGAAGAAAAATCAAAGCTGAACAGACTAGACTTTTAATAAGAGGCTCAAATACCATCTAATACTGTAACTCAGTTCAGATTTACGGCAGAGGACCCATGTGCTAAGTCGAAGACTCATGTTACATGGTCCAGCTATTTCTCTGTCCCTTTCTCTCCATCCCTCTGTACACCTCTTCTATTCCTCTCTCCTGCTCCCTGCCTGTCCATCCCTAAATCTGTTCTGCTCCGGCGGACTCCCTTCTTTAATCCTATCTGATGAGAACCCAGTTGCCCCCCTGACTGCTGCATGGAGGAATGTAGGCTAATGTGGCCCGGCTGCAAAAATGGAAATTAGTCTTGCAGTTTCGTAGTATTCACAGACAATGCAGCTTTGAAACATGCAGCATTGTTCCACAACAAACCCCAAACAGGAAGATAAGAACTTGTCAGATTTGATCAGCAATGAATTATGCATCACTGGCCACTGAGCTGTGCTTTTTGATGAATCCTCTTTATCTCTTCATCCTTTTTTAGAAATCACTCACTGTTGTCGGCAACTCTGTGCTTATGCACAATTATATATGCATGTGTATACCTCTCTGTGTGTGTGTGTGTGTGTGTGTGTGTGTGTGTGTGTGTGTGTGTGTGTGTGTGTGTGTGTGTGTGTGTGTGTGTGTGTGTGTGTGTGTGTGTGTGTGTAGCTATATATAGATAAGATATAGCTTCTAAAAGTGATAAAGACACATAGACAACTTATTTTTGCAGTTCTGATCTTCAGACTTGGAAAAAAAAAACCCAGCACATTGTAAATTTAGATCCAAGCTGAATGAAGGCAGCTTGTAAACAGCTTTTCCAGGGAAACCTTAGATGTAAGCAGATAGAAACCCTTATCATAGATACCTTTCCATCTGGGCGAGTGGTTTGGGAAAGAGCTGCTAACAGGATTATGTCTTGCGTGTTCACCTTTACCCAGAAGACAGAGGACCAAGATCGATATGTGACTAATGTGATCAAGGAGGGCTATCACCCCTCGTCTTCTGCTTTCAATGAAACCCCATTAACCATGTGACTGTGCAGCTCCAGCACAAGACCACAATTTTTTTTCCACTTCAAGCCCTACAGTGAACTAACTCTTAGAGAACGATATGTTCTTGAAATTGGATATGTCTGATATCGTCCCATGTATCTCAATTTGAAAATTTGAATCCATACTGGGGCAGATAGGAGAATCAGCCACATTGCTGACAGATCCAGATTCTTGTCAATACCAATTCAGCATGTGCTCCTGGTGCATTTTCATTTACCTACCGCCCAGGACTGTAGGTAGCATGAGTCGAGCATATCTCATTAAAATAGAGGAGAATGGCTCCGCCGTTTCTATTGTGCCCAGTAATTCCTCGGTGATGTATTCCTTCCCCATCTTGCTAATGTAACAGCGTTTCAGTTTGCGGGACCCCTTTGCCTCTCCATTTTCTCCTTCTCTGGAAAAAAGTCTGATTCCCCCCAAGTTAATGAAATTGTCACAGCACCTTATGAAATCGCCAGCGTGTAAGCAATAACATCTGGCAAATAGATGGCGCATGTAACGTCCGCTGAGCCTCACTACACACCACCCTGTTAATGAGTGAGAGACAGAGTGACTGAAAGAAGCAGATTGACAAACATATATGACAGACAGACAGACAGGACGATGACTGTCTCAATGTGTGAACAAAAAGATGGAAAATGAAAAATGTAAGAAGGCTAAAAAACCTTTTTGAATTTTAACATTACACATCGTGTAAATAATTGGAATTTGACAAAAGCTAATCTTAAATCTCAACAAACAGATTACAGATTTAATTAAAAATGATAATTTGTCATCTAAATTGTAATAAATAGACTTTTAAAAATGAATTTATTTGTGTGTTTACCTGTGCTTGACAAAGAGAGAAAAGATGGAGACATACACAGCACAGCCATAAGAATCGGTCCACCACTTTGGTCCAGGCTGAAATATCTCATCAACAACTGGGTGGATACCCATGAAATTTGGTACGGACATTTATGATCCTCTCAGGATGAGTTGTAATAACTTCAGTGATTCTGTCTTTTCATCTAGCGCTGCCATCAGGTCAAAAAATGTAATTTGTCAAATACTTTGGTTTGTGACTAAATACCTGCCCAACTGATTCTAATCAGTCTCAGCTTTACTTTGTGTTTAGTGCCTATTAGCAAATCTAAGCATGTTAGCACAGTAAACTAAAATGTTTAGATGGGGAACATGGTAAACATTATATTTGCTAAACCTCGACATGTTAACAATGTCATTGTGACCGTGTTAGCATGCTCATGTTAGCAATGACCTCGAAGTCCAATGTGCCAAGGTACAGCCTCACAGAGTCGCTAGCATGATAGTGTTGTTTTATCCTGCATGCATGTATACAGGTTACCTGTGCAAAAATGTAGCGAATATCTGCTGTGTGTATATATTGTGAGAGTAATGTCAGTACGTGTGCATGCACTGTGTAATTATGATATATCAAGAATTACAGTTTGGACTTGGATTTAGATTTAAAGTAGAATTAAGATTACATATAAATTAGCATACATTAAAAAAAACTGGCTGTGGTTAGTTTTGAGAAGAGGAAAACTCTATTCACATTGCTATTTAGCAGGGTTATATGAATCTGGATGGTGCAACATAACTAATATGATAACTTCCTTAGTTTTATGCTCTCTCAATGTCAACACATCTTGGATTTGGTAAATGGCACAAATTCAAAGGTCAAAGTTTCAAAAGAGGTTGAAATTGTAAAAATTGAATTCCCCAAAATAAATTAATCTACTATGATCTTAGCAAATTTAGTCAAATAAATAGATTTTGGTCAGAATTTTCTTTTCTATAAATCCTGACGTGACTTGCCTCTTAGACTTGAAAGTGAGCATGTAGTGAAGAGGCTTAAACGGAAGGTTATGGGATAGGGAATATAATTTTTTATAATGTACGTACTGTGTAGTGATACATATCGGTTGTGTGTGTGTACGTGTGTGTGTGTGTGTGTGTGTGCATGTGTTCCCTGTTTGTGCATCATGGTGAGCAGAAATTAGAGATCCTGGGACCTCAGCAGCCCTGGCAGGCCTCTGACAGTCCTTGCTGGCTCTCCTCCCAACCTGCCCTTCCAACGGCTCGCCAGCTGGCCCATTGCTGCCACCACCAACGCCACCGCCGCAGCTCCACCACAGCCATCATCATCACCGGGGAGGCTGGCTGAGGGAAGAGGGGGCGTAGGTGGGGAGAGAGAGAAAATGGGAGCTGCCAACTTGCACCATCCTCATCCGCTCAATGAGATGTTAAATCTGTTGTGGGCCTCTCTTGTCTCTCGTCGCTGGCTCTCCGATTTGTATGCAGATAGTGAGTGTAATTCATTGCAGACTGCCTCCTTTATCTATTCTCTCATCTAGGGGCGCACTCACATCCCTGAGCACCTCCAGCACCGCACTGTTTTGAGAATAATTTATGATAACAACAGAACAATCAGTGAAACGTTGTAGGGGTAAAACACATTCAGGTGTCGTTGTGGTAAGCTTCTTATAGTGAGAGTACTGCTACTTCTGCTCTTTAATGAAGCTCAGCAAGAGCTTCCTTTAATCAGCCAGAGAGGAAAAGAAGGGGGAAACTGATGTGATTATCTATTTATTAAGCAGCCCCCCTTGTGTTTTCCCATGGTCTTTGGCACCTGCATATCCCATTAGATGTGTTTGGTCAGCAGTGCTGATGGCAGCACATTGAACCCATGTCACACCATAATTAGGCCCCCCTCCGCATATCACAGTTCTGCTTGGCTGTGCTCTCCAGAGACATACTCATCATGTCGACACACATACCCGGAACACCCAATCCCCCGACCCCTCTGACACAGACTCGCCGCAGAAAAATACACTCTCAGGCACTCACAAACGAGCTTGTGTCTGCCTACGCATGAACGCATACAGTATAATGTATATATGAAGAAAGACGGGGGCGATTACATGCTACATACACTATAAGGCAAAGAATCAAAGTAATCAGTTGCTTAATTGTCACACCTGATTATAGTACAGGCTGCCAAATCCTACACTGTAACTACTTTTGTATTTATCTCCCCACTCTGTAGCCACAGGTGTCTGTTCTCATTTCACCTCTATTAGAAACATACAAGTCTACAGTGTTGGATTCCTGCCCAGCAATTAAATGACAACTGGAAAATGTGATGGATGATGATAGGAAATACGTATATACTTACAGAGAAAAGACAGAGGTGATTGAAATCTTCTATCCCCCCTGATCCACCCACAATTTCAGTTAATGTACTTACAACATCCATGTTGTGTGGTACATTTGCATACATGCTTACGACAAGCATCCAAATAAAGCGATGTGCAAAACAATGCTAGCTTTATCTTCGGATGCAATTTGCATTAGCATCTCAGAAAAGATTAAATCTAATTTCATAATTAGCTCTGCAGGAAGAATAATGCTTTGAAGGCTCAGAAAATCTACAGGAAAGTGAGAATTCACCTACTGCTAACACATCTAGGAGCCTGAATTATCATGAAAATTACATCTCAGCTGCTCGGACACAGTAACGAGAGCCTGTGATAAGCCACAAATATTACGTCCTTTTTTTCTTAGTTATGCACTGAGTGCAGATCACATTCCAGGTGTTGCTTCGGGTGAAGATGGGTGAGATTTTCAGACAAGGTCTAAGAGATGATGCCGTGTGATGAGGTTTCAATAACCTTGGTAATCCTGTTCTCTGTTACTGTGTGTACTTATATCATCATGAATATTTGAAACATTGCCAGAGCACATCAAAGTAAGCTCATATCACTCCCTGAAAAGCACACTTAACTGAGGGTTGAGTAAAATAGATCTTAAAAGACAAAGTAAGAATATACTTGTAACTGTTATTTATTACTAAAACATGAATTTTATGAGGTGTATCTATATGGCATTAATGTCTATCTATTATTATTACTCTTATTATTATTACCCATCTATTTTGAAGTAAGCCAAACTCAAGTTGATGTAACGAGGCTTTGAACAGCAGCATCACTGAGCTGCTGAGAGTTGCAATATTCATGATGACAGCATATGCAATGAACAAAGATTTTCTCCAACCACAGACTTTATAGTTAAAGTCCACAGACAGAGCTTTTCATGTAACACCCACACACACCCACACACACACACACACACACACACACACACACACACACACACACACACACACACACACACACACACACACACACACACACACACAAAGAACCTGGTCAAATCCATATCCATCACCTGCCATAAAATAAGCAGTAGCTCACCTCTAACCTTACATGACAAATTGCAAAGAGATCAATCCCCCGGGTCCTGACCTCCTGGATGTGTTTTGGCTGCTGCTGTCACACCATTGCTACAGCAAAGTCTGACTGATGTGAAGACCAGACAAACCAAGTATGTTAGCGTATATCAGTTCCTATTGATCCCCAGATCAGTCTCTCTTTGTTCAGATAAGTTGCAGAGGAATATAGCAGGTAAAATTTTTTGTTTTACTTTACTTTGTGTAATGACATTTTAAATAGTAAAGCTGATTCTATTAATATATTTTATGTTAACAGTGGTTGAAAATACTTTGTATAATGTGAAAGGAGTCACTGATGATCCCACAGAGAATTATCACCAACCTCTACAGTTCTCTCAGCCGTATGGAGTGTTTTAGTTTCTTTCACCTTGTTGTTTTGGTTTTACAGCTTGCAACTTTAATGTTTTAATTTACTCTCACATTTGCATCGTTTTCAGCAGCTGTTTTCAGCCACCTACCCATGACCAAACAGCAGACGTACAAAGTGAGCGTAGCGAAACACTTAGGAGCCGAGGAACCTGATATTTTCCTCAGGAATTGTTGGAGAACAAAACAGGTGTAGACGGAGAGTGAGTATTTGACTTGAATTCATCAGGGGACCAGACAAATGACTGTAAAGGAATTGATAAATTAGTATTTTTGAGCTATTAGCTACCCCTCAGTTAGACCCATCAGATGGACCAGTTGGGGCCAATCGGAAGTATAGCTTTGTGACTCATACGCTTGTTTGTTCACACTCAAATGAGCATAAAATGATAGATGGGATAATCAGTAGCCCTGTGTTCAAACCTGCCCTGGACAGCTGCAGCCTTTCTGTATGGAGTATACATGTTCTCCATGTGTCTGTGTGGGCTTCCTCTATGTGCTCAATTTTCCTCCCACAGTCCAGACACATTCAGACTAGGTGAAGTGGAAACTCTGAATTGCCTGTAGGTGTGAATGTGGTTGTCTGTCTATACGTGTTAGTGTTGTGATTGACCGGTGACCTGTTCAGGGTGGACCCTGCCTTTTGTCAGATGCACACAAGGCTGCTGCCCCCCACGACCCTGAACAGGGACAGAAGATGGAAGGGTGGAAGTAAAATCAGCCTCTAAAACCCCAGCTTTTGATCATGTTTTCAAAATTATCTTTTGGTGGTGGTGCTTAGAATCAGAGTCAATGTTTGCCAGGTGTAAACTGCAATGTGCTCTCCGAATGCATGTTTTTGTTTTAAGCCAGTAGCAAAAGAAGACAATTCAAAGGACAACCTGATCAGCAGATGGCAAGGGTCATAATTACCCTACATCTGAACCACAGTGCAAAATAGAAGGAGCCAATGGTTACACAGCGGCTGTTTCAAGCTTTGTTTGACCACTCGATTACTTTTTGTGTGAGAACATCAGAAGGCAATGTTGGGTGAAAATATGGGGCACTACTTGATGTGATGCCGCCAGAGAAACATTGTTTATCGGCCACGGATGATAGAAAGATAAACAGGACTGAGCTCAAGGTAAAAAACTCTTTTTCAGTGTCCTACGGGAAGACCATGTTTACGCTGCATGTCAAGAAAGAAGTGAAATGCAAATAATTTAACATAGATATATTTTAAAAAATATATATGATTAATTTTTTATCATTCTGTGTCACAGATATCAACTGCACGTTGCATGTTGACTGCTTTTTCTGCTCCATGTGCCAATGCAGAAAAAGTGATTAGAATTCAGCTTCTATGGAAGTGAATATCCACCCGTGTAAATCGAATCTGCTGGCTTATGAAGGAGAGGCAACAACAATTTTAAGAGCAATATGCAATATTCATTGTTCATAAATAATTAATTTGTTTGCTAGCAACTCAGCCCAAAGTGATTGTAGTCCTTTTTCATTAGGGTGTATATCTATGACAAACTCTGTCCTGCTGAATGGATCAGAATTTGTATTTCATTCACATAAACTCCTTTACCCATACTTCATTGCTTTCTGCTGTTGCCCCTGGCTTTACTGTGGTTTCAGAAAGAGCTCAAATTCACAATGAGGCTTTTACGCAGACTCAGGTACAGGATCTGCAGCAGATTTTAAAAAAAAATTGGACTGTAGTGGCATCTCTCTTATGAATCACCCAATTATCTTCATCTGTTTGTAGACTCTCGAGTTGTAGAGGCTGGACTAGTGTGTAATTTAGTGCTGATCCAAGGCCTGCAAAGACACAGACCAATAGCAGAAGTTTAGTTTTGAATGAGGATTTCCTCTATGTCACTTTTTACCTGCAACATTAAGTGGAGTTAGTAATGCAATTTACTGTCTGTCAAGTGCATTGTGTAGTGTAATGAATGTACCCAAAATGAGTTCTGTTCTGAAGGTTTCTTTTCCTGCCCTGGTGCAGCCAAGGACACGAAGGCTAACATGGGCTTCACTTTACCTTCTTTACAGAGAGATAATTACATTCTCAGACACTGAGCCAAATAGCGTAGCATACTAAACTGGAATCACATTTACTATGCAGTTGAAGGGTTTTGAATTGGAAACCTGATTGTACTTGCTTATATCATGGTATTTGTGATTAGCACTGCACTGAAAATACGCAGCAGAGTATTACTACCACCATGAGAGAAACAGATCTGCTCAGTTTCTGATTAAAATAAGAATTTTTTTCTCTTCCAATGTCATTTTCTCATTACTTTAATGTTAAAATAAAATATTCACACCAACCTATATGTACATAATTCTTAATTGTGTATGTTTGCTTAGATTTGTTTTGCTTTGTTGTCTTTGTTCGAGCTGTGTGTCTATGTGCATCCTGCCAAATTTGGGAACTGGGTTGTGAGCTACTTGAAACCGTAGTGAAGTGCCATGTATGTGATGTAACATACATGGCAATCATCTTGTGTCATTATAGCAAGAAAAATAAAATATTTAATTTGAATTATTTTTTCGCATTAACATATTAGGTTATAACACTTTTATTTTAGCGAGTGTTACGTGAATGTTTTAATCAACAATTATAACCCCTCCTATTAGGAATCTGTAAATGAAAGACAATACTATACAAAAAAGGTGTTATCATATAAAATGTTTCATAATTTTAATAATAATAATAATAATAATAATAAATAATATTTTGAATATGTTGTTATAATGGATACTAACATTTATTATTATTATTATTATTATTATTATTATTATTATTATTATAACATTAATTATATTTTTTATCATATAATACTATTTCACTGTAGTTAACTGAGGCCACGAGATGCTTCTGAAAGCTCTGAAACCTAGTAAGTGGACCTTGCATTAAGAACTTTTTGTCAATTTACACTAAACCTTTAAGCTCTTTCGGAAATGACCATTTACCTAACTATTTTTCTTTATATATTGCTTAATTAATATTTGCAAGAACAGAGCAGATTTTGAGCAATGCATCGCCGCTGTGACAGTAATGTCAAGAAAATCAGCTGGAGTGTGTTTTGATCATCTTTGGACTGTCAGTTTTAGGTTGTTTTTTTTAATGTATTTCTTCATAACCTTTTAATATGAAGCAAATCTCAGTTGTCTGTGTATGATGTCAGGTATTGGGTCATTCAATTGGTATAATATGTTCATACAGCTTAATTAGCATGCAGTGTTAACTCTGTGCTGTCTCACAAAAACAGCCATGACAGAATCAATCTGATGAGTTGGGACGAATCACTTGGAAGTACAGCTGATCAATAGGCCAATAGGAAGTGCTCCTGTGGTAAAATGGATAGCTGCAGTATAACTAAATTAAGGGAGACGTAAAAAGTTTTCTTAATCACAGTATAGACAGATGAATAAATGGATTTTTGGGGATCTTAATCAGTTAGTACTGTTGAATGGTTTCATAAAAACAAGCTAAATTTAAGCTAAATTTGTGAGCTTTGCACTTTTTGCACAGTGGTTGCAAGTTTTACAAAGCTTCAGATGTGCAGGTAACTTTACACTACTTCAGTGAATTCATTGTCAAGTCAACCTCTGTGGAGACCAGCCCTGATATGTCACCGGGGACCATCACAAAGGCTTGTGGTTCTGGATTCTGACAGCATCTTGATACCAGCTGCCATGAACCACTGCACCTCATTGTGAAATCTACCTCTTTTCACCCGAATTTTTGTGTGTAACTACTGCCGACAGGCTTTCTGCTGCCTTGAATACTGAGTGCGTGAGAGAGCCACTACCCAGTGAAAACGGGGGTGTCTGAGGGAACATTTGTAGAAAAGAAACACACGTCATGCCTGTCAGTACTGCCTTTTGTTTTTATAGTCAGGCTAAGGTCTGCCTCTCAGCATGATATCCTACACTAGTCCATGTTAAAAGGCTGTGCTGAGGATGAAGCTTTCCTCAACAGAAAACTAAAAACACTGAATCTAAATGGAGTTGGCTCTTTTCATGTGGAAGGGCATGCAAGAGCTTTAAGAACAGATGCGGTCTAGATCCCATTAACATATAAGAACGTGTTTGTTTCCCTCTTAGAAGATCAACAGACTAAGTATGCATTAACCCATCAGTGCTACGATTTTTATTTGAATAAAGATTGCACTTAGCTTTTGCATCTCCATGAACTGCAGCCTAGAAGAGTCATGAATATTCTTGTTGGATACATTTTTACCCACTGTCGCTTTCCTTCCAGCTAGACTTGGATAAGCCACATACAAGGCATTTCCTCACAGTAAAAGAATCATGACATGGAGAAACCAAATCATCTGCCCACTCTAAAATCTTTCTGCCAGCTCGGAGGTGACCTATTTTCTAACTGAAGCATTCGTCAACAGTGGCACATGGGGGGGGGGGTGTCCTGTGAGTTTTCATACTTTAGTTAATATGTATGCAGGGGATGGCAGAAAGTCAGGCAAGTGCAACTTTTGATTGACGCCCAAAAATGCACATCCAATGCCCCCATGGGTGCTTGCAGCTGGATGCCGCAGATTTCAACTGCATGTGTAATGACGCTTCAGGTTCAGGAATAGGTAATTGCAGTTTTTGGGAACCATTAAAAGTCTTTTGAATCCAATTGCTCAAGCCTGTGTCATTTCTGTCTCACAATTCCCTCCGGGTGTGCCGAACAACGTCTCTCTTGTTCACCAGATGGAAGTTTAAAGTAATCATTCACTTCAAATGCCACGTTCGCCAAGTGATGCTGACAATTTAAATGAAGCAACATTTACTGGACAAAAAGAAAGTGAGCACTGCTTGACAAGCTCTGAGCTACAGTAGTCAGTGGAACAGTTTCCACAGGTGGCCACTGGCTGTTAGATGACTTTTAAGGCAGTGAGATGGAAAAATACATGTTGTTCCATTTGAGATTTGCTCATGTGTGATGCCAACCAGAGCAGAATATTGTCAGAGTACCAAAGCCATAACCCTCTCATGTTCGTCCTCAAACACTCGCATTAACACAAACACAGATACACTCCTCTCTGGCTGACCGTGGCCCTGTATTTAACTGTGATGTCATTTAGGTCTTTGCTGTCTTTGAGGATGAATGCAAAGCCCAGAGAGGCTTCCCCAAATGCCAAATTGTCTTGTTTCATAGCATATCCAACACCTCATGCACTTTATGACTGAATAAATTTAATGAAATGTCAGCTTCAACTACAATAGTAGTGAGGGCATATTATATTTATAAACCCCCTCATGATGCTACGTGTAGACTCTGTACTCACAATGGGCTTTATAATTGCATTCCTTCCAATGTCAGTGCACTATAGTCGCATTAGACATCTTGGATATGAAAGGTTGTATTATATTCCACAAGGGAAGAAGAAGACAGACAGAGTGAGAAAAGCAGAAGGCAGACTTACCCACAGCAGACAGATGGGGAGTTAAAGTCTAAGCTTCCCCAGTTGTCTCCCACTCCGGTCCATATTAGATGGGTGAGGCAAAGGCACAGTAATAAACAGAATGATTATCAACAAGCAGAAGGGGGATAAGCGACAGTACACACACATAACCATAAGCAGAAAACGCACATTTTCATACTTGTCAGGACATTCAGCTGACTTATACTCATGTCCAAACTGTTTAACTGTTGCCAAACAGTCCTCACAACCAAATATTCACCCAAGTACTGATTTATTTTTTCTTGAAAAATATCGATAATTGGAGTTGAGGTAGCTTAATGTTCAATCATATGAAGAACCTTCACAAAAAGCCACAATTAAAATAAATTATACTTCTCCACTTGCTTCAACCAGCAAGTTGTATCAAGAAAATTCAAGCTGAAGTCGACACTCAATATTAAATTACTTGTTGAATGGAGATTTTTATTTATTTATCTGGGAATGAAAGGAGCATTCTTTCTTACACTTGCACAAACAGATGCACATGTACTGCCACAGAGAGGGAGTAAAAGACAGAGAGCAAATTTTAAATAATGACAGTTTCTATCTCTACTGTGCCAAGGACACCACACTAATGACAGTACAAAAATAGATGGACAAGATTAATCATTTAGATCCTACAATTAAATTTTGAATAGCCTATATCAAATATTAACTCCACTAAATTTATTTTACTCCTCCTTCCCACTGTGAGGTCCTCATCTAAGGATCACATATTGACAGCTCAGCTGAATAACAATGATGGAAATCTCATAAGGCATCTTTATTTCTATTTTAAACAGTGAGCATGACCAATCAAAATTATAGCCTGGTGGCAAACTGGACATAAACTCCAATGATTGCATGATAATGGATTCATTTAATTGAGTCCCGTAGAGGGCGCCAAACCCCCCACTGATGCTCGAGCAGTCACTTCCCCCAGCTGATCCCCAGCTGCCCATAAAGAGAAGGCCCTGTCTCTGGCTATGGTCTTTCATTTCTGTCACAACAAGTGAAAAAAGCTACAGTTTTTCATTCGCTTTAAGGGAAACATTTATTCCTCTGTTCAACACCTGATAAATTACTCCTCAAGACAATGTTACAGCTTTTGGATAGGATGATCTGATGCTGGACTCTTTCAGACAAGCTCTTTCAGCTTGAATGACAAAATTGCAGAAACAATCTGGCTAATTCATTAACTGAATTAAAAAAAAGGCCTCGGAATATGAATATTAATTGACATGAATCATAGTAAACCTAAATGAGTGCTGACTCATAACCACATGCCTTAACTGTTTGTTTGATCATGGATTAAAGTGTGGATCCTGACGTTCATCCCCATTTGTCCCAGAAGTATTTGCTTCTCCACTGGGGAGAATATCAGAGTAATTAAGACCATTAAATTGAAATTGTGTTGCTAGGAAACTGCTTTAGTCCAACTTATTCTTTAGATCCAGCTATTGATATTATTACCAAACACTTCAACGGGAAATACAGTAAAGTGGACCCGTTTACAATTAAATGTTTATGTTACTTTGAAATGGTTTGTTTGGCCATGAGTCAGTACTGTACTGTGAAACATCTGGTCAGAATAGTCCTTGCTGCACGTTCTTTAGCTGGGATATTTCAAGTCACTAAATATGGCAAAACTGAACTGAATGAAAATGGATTTTCTCATTTTGCAGGAGCCCCGTGGAACTGCCAGCAGGACCCCTGAGGGCATACTGGGACCCCATTTGGGAACCACTTAGCTGTACCTCTTCAAAACTTTCAAAGTTGTGTTTTGCTAAAATCTAACAAAGATATGTAGGCATGTGGCAGCAGCAGCAGTGTGTGCTCGGACTAACGTAGACATCTCACTGTTTCAAGCCAAAGGAATCTGATGAAGCAGATGAATGCTGCATGACAGACAGCATCTCATCGTCCCTGTCTGATAAAGGGGGCATGGTGAAACACGGGCAGACAAGAGTATAGACTGTGTGTTTGTTGTTGATTGCAAAGGTCTGTCAAAGCTAGATCTCCTGAATTCCAATGCTCCCATCTCTCTCTCTCGCTCTCTCTCTCTCTCTCTCCCCGCATCCAGCAGCTGCGCCTCTCATGCCTTTCCTGACGCTGAGCAAAGCCTCCCATACAGATGAGCGCTTGAAGCCACGCACCTCTTGACGTAGCCACAGACCGTTTGCGGTGCCACTCGGTCTCCGTAGCACGTATTGCGCAACGTGACTGATGCTCAACTGGCTCCGCGGCGGGCACATCCGGCTCCCACCGTCGCGTTAATTCATTCGAAAGTGGCCTCATAGCGCCGAGGGAACAGCAGGCACCGCCGAGGAGCTGTAGAGAAACCCTCCGCCGCCCCTCACCGGACCGGACCGTCCCCTTGTCATTGCCACCGGGAGAGATGAGTTGAGCGTGCGGCGACGGGGTGCAGTCGTGATGTGACTGTGTGAGCGCACGAGCCTTCACTGTAGTATCGCCAACAGCGGCTTGGCCACTCCATCGCCCCGGAGATGAAAACAGTGAGAATTTGACTGTGGCTGTTTTTGTACAGCAGAGGTGATGGCTTCGTTTGACAGCATGCAGTCAATGCAGCAGCAGCAGCAGCAGCGGCAGCAGCAGCAGCAGCAGCACCAGCGGAGCAAGCCGTGATAACAGCTGGAATAGAGGAGCTATGTCCGTGGGTACCAAGCCTCAGTCCGCCTCAGACAGCATCTGTGTGTCCCCTCGGTCTGCCGCCTCTAGGGTCTAAGCTAAAGTCCAGGGACGCACGGTTTCTGGGGAGCGCACCTACCTGGAGTCGAGGAGGGGTAGCTGTTTGTTATAAGGCCGGGCTTTCTGAAGCCCACTCCCCGCATCCTGCGTGGCGTCTCTCTGCCGCGAGCGCTGCGCTTTTAGGCTTCATGGCAGTGGACATCAAGACCATCCCTCCCTGATCCGTTTGCCTCCTGCGCCCATAAATTCCTTTACAGTGTATACTGAGACTAAATTAATCGACGTGCTGTGTCTATGTACCTCGGCTACACCTCCCCGGAGAGGACTTCTTGCCGTTGAGAGCTGGATATGCAGAGATTAACGTAAAAGGATGGATCTAATTATCTGTGTTTTGGGGCTGCTGGCGCTGACCGTGGAGGGCATCCGTTGCCAAGGAGTGTACGGTGAGTGTTCGCATCTTTCTTCTGCTGAAACCAAATGTGATCATGACCTTGTAAAACAGTGGCTGCTCATAAATCGCCACTTATCCCCCCCTTAAGAATAATAAATAAATAAATAAAATAATCCAAAGCAACATCACCTGGCGTTAGGGTGACAAACCAGGTCTGGATGTCATGTTTGAATGAGAGGCTCCAAATGTTCCCAGCAACCCTGAGGTTATACAGCAAATCTCGTGTGTAGCCAATCATGCACAGCCCCTTTTCTCATCCAATCCATCACTCAGAATGGTCGGCGAGCAGCCTAAATTTAGTAGGGTCATAGATTATTACACAGGAACCAGGAAGAGCTGACTTGAAGCCTGTGGCCTCTCAGACTGGTCACCCACATACATGTAACCTGTTAATTATCATTCAGAAGGTCGGCACGGCGCTTGCCTTACATTAGGACAACTGGAGTTTTGAATGTCATCATAAGGACTGTGGTCTGTTGAGCAGTAACGTTTAGTATGCACAGTCATGAATGATTTTAAACGCAGTTGATCAATCTGTCTACCTCGTCCTTATGTCTGTCTGAATCTCACTCAGTCTCTCCCTCCCACTCACACACAAACACACACTCGCATTTTTTTTTTGTCTCTTACCCTGTCTGCTTGTGCAACCAGTGGCACAGATGATGGCTCATATGAGTCGCCATCCTCCCAGCAGCAGCAGCAGAGGCAGCGGCGGCGGCACCGTGAGGAAATAATGATTCATGTGCACTAACACTGGGCCAGGGAGGAAACCTTGAGGCGCACAGCTCCGACCTGTCGGCGGTGACAGTGGCTTTGACCAGAGCAGAGGTTGTGCTGGGAGAATGGGAGGTCAAGTACGGACCTGGGGTGGTCGTGTTTCGGAGGCCGTTGCCAAGCACTAAAAAAGATCTTTGTCGCCACGGTGTGCGCGTGTGTTTGCGGAGATGGTGTCGCAATAAAAGGTTACTGTGAGCATGACAGGAGAAGTCACGGTGCTGCACCAAACCACAATCCTTGATGCACAAGGATATGTTTTACTCTAGAGCGAGGAGGTGAATGCGATAATAAACCACAGCACATGTCAGGGCAGCTGTAGCATGACTGCTTATATCTGTGCACAGTTATGCACACCACCACATTTCTCCTGTTCTAACACCTGTTGCAGAGATATTTCACATTAAAACATATCCAGATATTGTAGCCGACACTTATCGATTTTACCTCGTTTTTCAAACCTCTCAGTACTCATTGTACAGTGTAAGATTTGCACGTAGGTGCCGTTGTTCGGAGTTTGTGCGCTCCTCCATGTTACCCTTTGAGCCTGAGGGCATTGCCTCTCATCAAACATCGAAGTGTGGAGAAATCATTGCCGTTACTTAATTCGATATCCGTATCTACTAAATCGGTACTCTCCAAGCCATACATATATTCAGGGGAGACAGGCTTGACATTAACCATCAAAACCGATCACATGAATGTCAGATCAAACATTCCCGGTGTGAGCAAGCTTGTCCATGCTTCAACGTGTGCGTGCAGATGAAGACGCAAGCTCATTAGAAGGAATCATATCCCATAATGCTCATAGTGGTGTTGCCATAGTGTTATGTGTGGATTAGTAGGCTCGAAGCAGCAGCAGCAGCAGTAGCAGAAGAGACTCGGGAGATGTAGCAGATGGAATTGTTTGAGTATTTTCTGTAATTGTCTGTGTTTGTGCTCCTGTGGATGCACGTTTGTTGTGCAGCCTGAAAATTCCCCTGAGCATATAGTCACCTCCTTTCTCTCCATCACTACTGTGTTTCACCTATTCAACAGTAAGTGTGCTTTTGTAAGGATTTACATCTGTCCTGCTTTCTTGCTGCTGCTGCGTATTTCGGGTAATGTAACAGGAAAAGGGCTAGAGGTAGATAGATAGATAGATACAGTGCATCCTTGTTTATGGACACAAACTTGTATATCACATTCTTGCAAACGCTGAGGAGCCATTGGATGTTTAAAGCATACGGAACGTCTTCAGAGAGGTGGTCTGAATGAAAACAGCAAGGTTCAAAGGTCAGCATTTATTATTGATACTGGTAAAACATTAGCATGCATGTTGTGTCCCCATCCATTGTATTCACTTAAGGTTTTGACACATGAAGGGGGGGGTTCAGTGAAATGGAGCACTGTGCACCAGGTGGAAGGCGGCAAGTGCTTGACTGAATAAAATGAAGGCTGTGAGAGGATAGCATACAATGGTGCCAGTAAGTTAGAACTGGTAGAGTTTCTCAACAGGTTTTATAGAGGGCAAGCCCCCGCGTGAATGACCCTAGTCATACCTTTGAAACTGGAATATCATATTGGGGTGAATATTCTCATTGTATACGGTGAAATGCATTTCAGTGATAACTGTGCATACCACCAGATTCCATCAACACCTTTTCTTTGCATGCAGAGCATCACATATCTTTTTCCCTCCTAGATTTCCACATTAGCCCAACATCAGATGAATGGGACAGTTTGTGAAAATGAGACTTTGAACGATTATTTTTATCCCCAAGCATTGGCCTACGTCATCGCTGCCGACTAAGTGGTGGAATCGTGATGTAGTAATGAAGAAATCACATACTAGTGTGTTAAGTGGTGCTGCCAGAGTCATTAAAGAGGATTGATGAAGGCTAGTCATCCCTGCATGACTCTAGGCCACGGAGAGAAAAAGAGAGACACCACTAAGGTAAATCTGCTGCACTCCTTCTCTCTCGTCCTCCCTATCTTTTCCTCTTTTTTTTCTTTCTTTCCTCAGAGTGTCTCTCTTTCTTTCACCACATGCGTCACACACACACACACACACACACACACACACACACACACACACACACACACACACACACACACACACACACACCCTTCTCCAGGAGTCTGCTCTTTTATCTCGACCTGTGCTCATCTCTGTGTTGCTCTCCAGAGCTTCAATAGGCCAGTAGCTGCTCTTCCATTATAGCAAAAGGAAATATCCGATGACGTACCTACAAACCTGCTAAATATTCTCAAGTGGCATGTGTGTGCAATGTTGCTGACAATCAAACTGCACAAAGTAATAATATCAAATGGCAACAATGGAACATGACGCTTATGATAGAGTGGAAATGCTCTTCTGCTTGTTACTCTATCTGGAGATGTACCGCCTTCAGTATGTTCTCTTTGCATCAAAGTCAGTCAGCGACAACCTCCATGGGATGTGCAGATGTTCCTGATTTTGTTTTGTGTTATGCTACTGAATAGAAAAAGTTCCTACTGCTTTTTCTCCCACCCCACTTCTCTCTCTCTCTCGCTCCCTCTCGTTTGCATTGAAGTCCAAGCAATTGCTGGGGTTTCTTTTCATGAGCCCCGGTTCAGACGCTTTGGCTTCTAAGCTATGCAAATGCATTCTGCCAGTGAAACTAAAGCCGTCTTTGTTGGTTCTCAGAGGCCTCCTCCACAGAGTCCTTCATCATTCCCTTGGATCAGGACCTTCACATTTCCCACCGTAATGAGACCACAGATAACTCTATCTCTTCTCCTCCCTCCCACTCTCAGTCCCTGTCTCCCAGCCTGTCTCTCTACTCTGCCTGTCTCTCCCTCTCCATCCCCCGGGGAGCAGCCAGTGGACATCTTCAGTACTGTATATACGCTTCAATCAGAGGGATGTACAGCTGGGTAGAGGAAGTAATTCATTGCAGTGCAACAGTGTGCAGTGAACACTGGGGATTACTACATACCCCTGGGTGTGGCTTCTTACAGCACCAATTCAATCATTCTGAATGTCAGTTCTCTTTGGACCCAGTCCTCTGAGACTCGGACTGAATATACACTGTAGAGACAATGTTTGAACTTATAGTCTGAATCTCTCCTACTGTGCTCAGTATTCACTAGATAATCTTTGACAGTTTTACTGTAATACTTTAGCTTATACTAATACTACAATACAATGTTATTTAGGTGAAACCGCAGCTTTTCAGTTTAGTGAATTTTGTAAATCAGTCATATTGTCCAGGCTCAAATTAAAGGGCTATTACAACAATTTAGTACTGCATGTCCACAAAGCCGGGGGACCTTTGAGAGACAGTTTTCCGTTAATGATGGTCCAAATTTGAGCAAAAGAGGCTGCGATATCCAGACATTTAGTTGTAAGTACGGGTTAAGCTCCAAAAACACTGGATCCTACATTTCCAACAATGTAATTACTATGATATCATCAAGGTTGTTTTCTCAGACTTTAGAAAGCCTCTCTACAGCCACAGAATATATTATATAACTGACACCACAGGCAAAGTCCTGCCTCTCATATTTGTAAAATCGGCGAAGTGTCCCTTTAATTTTATCTCTGTGACTTGCTGCTTAGCTGCGTAGCCAAGAGGTCACGGTGCCCATGTTTATGTGAGGTGTGTGTCTGTGTGGCAGGTTGGCACTCTCCACTGGAAAGATGCCACTCTCAGATTTGCCCCCTCTCTGCCCCCCTTTAGCTATTTCGAAAGGTGCAGCTGTGTTATAGTTTGTCAGTAGGCAAAATGGAAAAAAAGAGCTGAGAGCTATACGGTTGCACAGTAGCGGAGAGTTTAACAACGTTGTCAACAACACATCCTCCTCTGCACAGAAAATAAGAAATTTCACTTTTTTTCTTATAAATTGTTGGAAGCAAAGATAAAGTCATGCACACCTGTAATGAATGGAATATATTTTCAGTATGGGTGTTCACTGAGTGTAATATTTTTTTCTTGATGATTAGTGTTCAAAACTATAAAAAAAGAAAGTATAATGTACCTTTGGCTACTTTGCACACATCATGAACAGCTGTAATTCTTTCCTCCTTCTATTGTGAGGATTTAGATGAGTTCAGGAACACAATTTACCTCTGGATCATTCAAGGCCAAATCCCCACCACGGACCAAAGAAGCTTATTGTAACCTGGCTGGCTGCTTCAACTGTTAAGCCCACATCCCCAAACCCTGAGCTACTTGTCCTGCTCTGTACAGTGCCGAGGACAGAAAGCTGCTGCTAATGATCTTGTAGTCATTCATTCATTAAGTGCTGTTCTGCTACATGACAAGACCAGCCTTGTGCCCTGGTTTGTTTAGAATAAAAAGTAATTCTCTAGTATGGCCTCTAACCTGCAGAGAAGGCCTGCAGTGAACCAGAACTGATACTCTTCCCTTTCTCTCCTTACATTCTAATGAAGTGGCAATTTATCACCTGGATCATTAAAAACAAGATATAAATCTTAGATGTCAACCTTGGTCCTGCTAATATTCGCTTGTACAGCAGCAAGGTTTTTATCAGTTGTGATTTAATTTCATGTAATAGTGTTAATTTCCTCATGTTGACAGACACGTGGTCCAACTCCAATAAATTAAAGCTCCAATATCTCGGTTTAAAAAGCCAAACAGTTCACTGTCATTGCATTGTGCTTAGTTCACATTCCCCTTTCTGTCTCCGTTAGAATTTTCATAAGAAATTGAGAAAATGTCCCATCTGAAAGGACATTTCGCCCTGTTACTTTCTTTTGGGTAGATGAATACAATTAACTACTGCAGCACTGACTATAAGTGACGCCAGGCAATGAAAAGGAAGATGAGTTATCATTCTGTTAACTTTGTCACTGAGGATCCAGTCTGGGTTTGCATTGCTAACAGGCCTATAGCTTGACCAGGAACTGTAATATCGTGTTCTTGGTTCATGCCCTCATTTGTAGTGACATTAGCCAGCAGTATCCTAGTGTTTTTTCTGAGGATGACAGAATGTTGGACTGTTTAAGTTTGACTATCATAAAGGCTAATGTTATACTTACGTGATGAAATGTCTGTAACAAGGGTGGCCTGTTGGCCTGTTGGCCTAGGGGTTTTGGCTCTGACCATGTGATTGCAACATCACTGGTTCATCTCCAGCCAGGGACCTTTGTTGCAAATTATTCACCATGTCTCTCTCTATCATTTCCTGTCTGCACTATACTGCATAGTAAGAAATGCCACAAAACATGTTAAATGAACTCCTATGAAAGACTGCACTTTATCGCACTTTATATATAGTAATTGAAAACATGTTTCAGTGTGCAGAGCCTTTAAATAGTAACTGGTATGTATAGCTGTCTAATAAATGTAGTGGATTATAAAATGTAGAGTGGTAGAAGCATAAAGTAGCATTAAATGGAAATACTCAAGTAAAGGACAAGTACCTCAAAAATATACTTATGTACAGTGCTTGGTAAGTGGGGTTAAGAAAATTTAGCTCTAGTAAAGGGTATCTGTTGTTATCTCCAGTTCGCTTGACCTGGATTTGTCTTTTAGCTGTGTTTATACTTGCAGCATACAATTGCATGTTTAATATGCTGTTTTCTTTGGAATTACACATTTCTGTGGTATAAAAAAAAAATCAATGTTAAAATACATGTCAAGTCAGGAGTTCGGCCATAAAGCAGGTAAAGGTTTTGACTAAAAATTGTATAATTTTGAACAAAAAAATTAAAAAATTATAGTACCAAACCGTAACGTATTATAGCACCAAAACATTTATGATCAGTGTAAACTCATGCCTCTTACATGCATTAAAGTTTGGCCAGACTGTAAATACATTGTACGTGAATGGATAAATAAGGCCAGATGCAGAGTGAGGCATGCAGCCGTATATGCTGCATGCTGATAAGAGCAGACCAAAATCCCTTTAGCCAGGTTTTTTAATTTGTGCATAAAGAGAAGAAACAGGTACGTTCATGCTTTTAGAGAGGCTGATCAAATGTGGTGTGAAGCTTATGTCCTTTTACCTGCTTTATAGCTAATGTGATGACATGTTGATGAACGCATGACTTAACTGTGCAAATTTCTTTTCTGTAAAGTGATGATTCATTAAGTGCTAAATCATTTCAAAAACTTGATCATGTATTTCTATTAAGATAGTGTTACATAATCAGTTAATATGTGCATTAGATCTCAATGAGTCATGCATTAGTTTTGCATTTAAAAACATCAATTCTATACCCTCATAAAGTTTTACAGATATTATATACTTTTTAGTGTCTGTGGTGTGTTTCTATATCTTGAGTTATCATTTGATGATCTGCATCACTTCAAATCACAGAGAATTATACATGCTAGCCAGCTTCAAAGTGACGCAAATGATGAAAGGGGCTCATTGAATATGAATGTCTCATCCTGTCTTCCATTACGCAATTCAGTCTATTGAACTGTCTTTGTTAAGCCAAACTGGCAGGACCTGCATTTACACACATAAAGTACAAATCACTCAGCAATCCCAGTAGGTAGCTGACAAGAGCATGCGGGTATCTTAGCAGCAGTGTGGAAGATATAAAGCAAAAAGCAAGCCAGGGAAGATTGGTACGTTGTGGCACCCACAAGAGGCTAATGCCAACCTTCAACTATGTCACTTCAGCCCACACAGGCATCCTAAGTGCTGCTCCTGTGAAGTGATGTCTGTTGTCATGGTGACAGTATGTGAGCCTGGAATTGCACGTCCTCTGACTTCCCTGTTCCCTCCCTCGCTTGCTCCTTCCCTCCCGTCCCTCACTGCCTACCCACTCGCTTATGCTCTCCTTCCGCTCACATGCCAGGAAATCAATCGCTGAAACAAATGTGAAGTGATTGCAGAAACGATGCTCCTCGCAGCAGCCTTACAATTGTGCACGAGAGCAGATGAGAATGCTGTGGGGGTGGGGCTGTCTTTTCAGAAATCACCATTTCATTGCTGTTAGGCAACTGCAGGAAGGGGCTCACTTATCTTTGTAGCAAATAATGCTTAAGCTTCTCTGACAAGCAGGAACAGTGGCAAAGTAAATGTGCTGACAATGATGCCGTCAGTAGTTTCCAGCTTCAAAACCAAACAGCCAGACAGCAGGGGAGCCACACATAGAGAGACCCCTGCATAAAACTGCCATCATAACAATACTTTCTCACCCCACCCATCCACACCAAAAAACACACATATCTATGCTGTATTTTTTCCCTCTCCTCTCAAATCTAGTCATCCCTCTACTGGCAAAAAGAGACTGACTGCAGAATTGTGCTGTGGCTCTGCAGAGGCACTGTGAAATTTCGACACAGATGAACATGCAGTTTGTGTGAGTGTGGAAGCATGTGTACCCATTTTCTGTCTGCGTGTGTGCTTTTTCATCTATCTAGGGCAACACTTTGCTGAGATATTAATTTAGCAATGTGATTTATCACCACGTTCACACATCAGCCCATCTGAGCAAGACTCATCATGGATGCTGAGTCTTCCTCAAAGTGCCTGCGAACATGTGATGCAGTCATTACATTAATTTTACACTTGATTTTACACTAACTAAACCTCCTTTAAAGGGATATCCAACTGTCTGCTGAGCCATTTTTATGTATTATTTGGCTTTGTGTTTATCCCTCAGTAGTCTCGAAAAAACCTTATTCTTCTAACAGAAATTCACAACGTAAGAGCTAATCTCTTTAGCGTCATGCTCTTTTCATCTCTTCTCCAGACACAGTATATCCCAGAGGCTGTTACACCCATGGGGATAACCTCAAGCCCCTTGTATTGTCAGTTAATGGCTTCCTATGGAAAAGCAAGCAGAGTTATCAGGAGTAGGCACTTCTCCACTGAGACTTCACTCAGTTGAGAGCAAGATTTAATGCAGATGTTGGAGTTCTTGTGCACTTCTGATTGTCTGCCCTCTCCCTTTTTTTTCTCTATTCAGGCTGCTGCAGCAAAACCTTTGCAGGTCATTTTAACAGGAGATATACTGTAGGAATTACTGGTATCCATGCATCAGTTGCTGGGAAAAATACACCCATAACAGTCAAATAAGTCCAGAATAAAAGAAAAAAAAAAAAAAAAACCTCTTGCTATGTTGCCCGAGTTTACTCACAGTTTGGTTTTAGAAATGTATCAATTCATGAGGTGTGCTTCGTTTTATAGAGCTTTTTCCTCGCCACAATCAGCCCACGCTTTTTGCCTTCAGTGAAACACTTCCATGATGTACTTCATTCTCCCCTGGCCTCAACAAAGGCTCGCTTCAGCTATTCATGGCCTGGATTTCTTTTTCTTCGACTCAGTCACTTTTTATTTATTTATTTTTTTTTTTGGTGTCCAGGTGTTTTTGTTTGACAGGAAAATCAAATCATTACAAAGACAGACTTACAGTAACATAAACTTTACCAAATTAAGACTTTGCATATTAACACAAGTTCAGTTACTGATAAATTCAAGATTGCTATTGCATGTTGAAATTGTATTATATGCAGCATGTGTTCCGTTTGAAAATCTGATGCTTTTCCTTAATGGATTTTTCAGCTCATTATATCTTCTAATGTGTTGAGTTAAAGGTGTGATCATATCATATCATATCATTCAATTAAAAGATTCATTCAGTGGTCACAGACTTGAAGAGAAAAAAAATCACATGCCCATACATGTGCATACAGAGAGAGACACACTTGGCCATCCTTTTTCCTTTTTCATGTCAGTTAGATGTGTTTCATCTGAAGATGACTGAAGCCTGAAGGGGGCCTCCTCAAATGCCACACTCGCAGCTTGAGCTGACCTTCTGCCCTTTTGCATCATTTTTGCTCATCATTCATCCCCATTTCCCTCCATTTTATGTCCCTTGTGCCCTTACATTGCCTTTTCCCTTGCATGCAATATTATTTCTCCTTTGGTTCTGGGTGTGTACCAAATGCCTCAGAGAGTAGCATCTTTCTGAGCAGTTAAGACATCTTAATAATAAGGAATGGGCTGGTTACACCTTTCCAGTGACCCTTCATCGGCATGATTACCTTGAGGAGGTTGCTAAAATATATATTGGAACAGAATTTATATTAGTCTGTTCTTGGGATGTAATCAAAGGTCTCTCTGCTAAGCAGAAAAGCTTTCCCAAACAGCAGCTTGTTCTCTAGCTAACTGCCAGACTTACCATGGATTTTATCCTCTAAACTCAATTGGGGGTATGGTTGATTGTGTGAAATTGCAGGTCAATAGTCAATCTATAGTTGATTGTGTGGAGACGGTTGTGCCAGTCCTTGGGATCTCAAGAAGAACACTAGTATTTACTTACTGAATGCGTATGCTGCTTCTTCATTTTAGGGCTTTATTCTGGGTGGAGACACAAATGGGAAACAACAGAATTATACATAGCTTACCCAACTATTTTGAACAAAGTAATTTCTGAAACTTTAGCTGTGACCATAGTCCCTAAGATTAGAAATCTGGTAAAAGCTTTTACCAAAGTTAATTTAAATACCCCCTTCTAGGTTTGAATTTCTTATTTTGTAGGAGTGTTTACCAAATGTAGAATAATTCCCCCTCCATTAGCACAGGTGATTTAAAACCACTCAGATATTAGAAATTTATCAGCTTCAATAAAAGTGAAGCAATGCTCCAGGCCATTTAATCATATTATTAAAAGAAATGATGAATCTTGTATAATTAAAAATGTATCACAAAATTGATTTTATAGTAACATCTGGTGAAGTATGATTTCCCATTGGCCTTCAGGCCCCCTTTTTAAGGAAAGCGGAAATTTTATAGTTATTAATCTGTGTAGGCAGAAGTAAAAAAAAAAAAAAAAAGTCTGAATGCATTAATTCCAGGATGCCTTGTTTTAAATGAGTTTGGTATGGCTGGGTTAAGTGTTCAGTGTGCTGATATGGGACCATGCAGTTATTAAAGTTTGTTGGTAGGGATATTAAACAGCTAGAAAAATCCCAGCTTTGCCACAGAACAGAAGACTTCAAAAAAAGCTTTGAAATGCACCAATAAACCTCAACATATTAGTGGATCCTCAGGTCCTCTTGGCTCATCAGAAGAGCCAATGCAAATCCAGTAATAGTTTCTCTGAATGCATTAATAATGCTCTCCAAAGAGGTGGAACCTGGGTGCTGTTTCCATATTGCTATCCATATTTATATCATAAGCCTCATATCAGCACTTGCTGATAATATTCATGAATTCTGTAGCAATTGATCCAGCAGAAGTAGAATAGTGAAATTTGGCTGCGCCCCCTATGCACTGAGAGCCTCCTGCAGTGGGTGTCTTAGATGTTGGTATTGTGCGTGAGTTGCCCGCGTGCACGTGTGTGAATGTGCGTATCCGTCTGTTTGTGTGTGAATTCCCCGTGGATTTCTGTGATGCTACCGAGGTAATTGGATGTGTGACGCCCACCAAAAATCCCCTTTAGCCCTGGGCAAGCGCTCTTTCAATCCCAGCGTGCCTCTGTGGAAAGCACAACCCAAAGGAAGGCTTATTCTTTCAACTGGCAAACATCAAATGGTTCCCTGTTCTCTCCATCACAGCCTCCGTCTATCTGCTCGGCTGTAACATCAGAGGAAAGCCCATTAACATGTAATGACATGACCATGCACATGCATGGCAATCATAGGGAAACATACTACTGAGGATACACACCCTGCTCACTTCACTTCTTTTAGTTAATAGCTGTTGATTTTGCAGTGACAATTATTTTGGGAGAATTGGAGAACTGATGGTTCTCTCATGGGGCTCTGGGGTAGGCACTCAAAAGTATCAAGAGTGTTAAATTATGAAATGTACCTTAGCCCTGGCATAGAATTGAATTAATGAGGGTTTGGCTGTTAGGGAATGACGAACAGCTACTGTAGGCTTTGCAAACTTCCATCATCCAAAACAATAAGTGGAAGCTAACTCAACAACATTAACCAAGGAGAAACAGCAATTAACTGATTTGTATAGTGTCACATTATCATACTAAATATTTGTTTAGAGATGAGCTGCTGTGTTTGCACTGATAGTGGTCACATGGCCGTGCAGTTCATGCAGTTGGTATATTTTAAGGTTGCAACTACAATTATTTTCATCATCTATTAATATGAAATTTTTATTGATTGTTTAGTCTTGAAACTACACTACAAATTCCCATGTCCCATGTCTTCAAATTACTTGTTTTGTTCAGTCCACAGTCCAAGACTCCAAAGTTTGCAGTTTGAAGGCTGCAACTAATGTTTTTTTAATCTTTGTTTTAATTATTTTAATTTTATCTTTCGTAGACTTTTTCAGTAAATTGATCGATCCTTTATTCTACAAAATGTCAAAAAAGTGGGAAAACTACTTTCAAAAAGATGACATCCTTAAATTGCTTTTTTCGTCCAAACAACTCAACACCCAAAGATATTCAGTTGTTTGGCTACAACTAATGATTATTTTCATTATTGATTAATATGATGGTAATCCTTTAGACTAAAAAATGTCCAAAAATAGTGACAAATGATGATCAGGACCCTTCTGAACCTGAGATGACGTCATCAGATCGCTCATTTTGCCCATCAATAGTTTAGAGTCCAAAGGTCTTCAATTTACAGTAATATAACATAGACAAAAGGAATAAATCCTCACATTTGAGAAGCTGGAATCAGTATTGCTTGAAATTCTCACTTTATGACTTAGTGGATTGTCAGAACTATTGTTGATTGATGACGATTAATTGGTGATTAATTTTGAGTTTGTCAATAGTAGATTAAGTGGCTAATCATTTTAGCACTGATCACTTTATAATCATATGAATTGGAGAAAACTGCAATATTTTAATCATATTTTTGGAGGTGGAACCATTGAAAGTTTGTTTGTTTCGTGGGGAATGAAGGAATGTTTTTGTTTTTTTTAATTTCACTCTGTGCAGTAAAAAAACAAATTTCAACTCTTCTGCTTACCAAAACACATATCTTAATATTTAAAAATCTAACCTAAACCATGGATATTCATCTGCAGGGTTTTCACCGCATATTATGTCACTGCTCTGTGACATTCATTAACCCTGTCCTGATTCATTGTGCTCTGCTACAGTAAAAACAACACAGTGAAAATAATATTACTTCTACTCCATCATTCAGTGAATATTAAGTAATTAAATAAAATAATAATTATAAATAATTAAATAAATCACTCCCAAATCGCTGCTTTGCATGCACAGTGCACTTAACTTAAAGGTGTCTAAAGTTATGAAAAAGTTCTTACTTTAACATGTTGGACGGTAGATGGCAGGAAATGAAGTGTCATTTGTTCCCTTACAAAGCCATATGGACTTTACAATAGTATTTTTTAGATTGCTAGTTTTTAAGTCAAACACGTCTTTGTTTTCCTTTGCAGTAATTGTTATTTTTAATTCCCTATGCGATGCAAAAGCAATGTGTGACGTCCTTTTAGCTCAACAGGGCTAGTTTTTTAACAAGAAGCCTTATTAATAATGCATGACAACGAGGGGGCCAGAATAAGGTTTCTTACTCGAGAGGATGCCTTGTTTAGAAAATTTGATCTTAACTGTGGGTGAGTATTTGTCTCCACAGTCATGCACCTCTCTGCATGCAGCCTGATTACGCACACACACACACACACACACACACACACACACACACACACACACACACACACACACACACACACACACACACACACACACACACACAAGAACACAATGGACCATGTCTTGTTGAAACTATCATGATCCCTCCAGCTGCCAGTGTTTGACATGCATGTGACTGTGTATATGTGTTGTTGCATGTTGTTTTTGCATGTAAATGTGTGTCTGCAGGCATTTGTATGCGTTAAACACTGCGGGCTCTTTCATTCCAATGGTCTGACCTCCCACTGAATCACACACTGCAATGGGCACGTGCAGAAAGACAGGGTGGAGGAAGGGGATCTTCCTTTCCTTTCCTTCCTGTTTATCTGCTTTGATTCCTCTCTGGTTATTTCTGTGACCTTATTTTTGAAGTTGCATAATACGCTGCTGGAGGTTTGGGTGGAGGGCAAGGGATGTGGAGGCAGTGGGGTGGACGCAGAGCATTGATCTAAACTGTGATGACAGATGAGGCTTTCTCCCTCTCACCTCCTACATGCTCTTGAGGGTAGGTGAGAGTGTGGCAACAGAAAGAAACCTTAAAGACAGCAGAGGATTTCGTCATGGCGACAAACACGGTTTACTGAGAGGGATGTGAGTGAATAAAATGGCACTCCCTGAACCATGCAATTCATTCACACACACATAGAGGATCCCAGTTGCATGGGTTTGCTTTCTGCTCTTGTATGTTTTAATCCCCTGCTCTCTCTCTCCCTTTCAAACACACTGATGCAGGCGAAACAAGTCATTATATCGCCATTAAGTGGCTTGTTGGAGACATCATCATGGCTGCAGCGGAAGTAGGAGTCAGCCATGATGTTAACGTCATTAAAACGCCAAGAGGGGAACAGCTGTGGGAATTGCTCACTGCCCTATCTGCTCAAACTCATTAACTTATGGCATAAAATTGCATGGTCACACATAGCTGTGCTGCAACAGCTCAAGCTGAAATAGGTTTGGGTTTTTTTTAAGGAAACATTGCAATTAGGGATGGACGATATTGGATAAAACCCTCTATCGAAGTATGTATAATTAATTTAAAATGAATTTAATTTATAGAAAAAAATCAATTACGAAAGTGTAAATGGATAAAATAATTAGACGTGAATGTCTGTCCTTGCCTAATCCAGTGGATTAAATATCTGACAAATCAAACTTCACCACACTAATGCACAAATCATATTAAAATCCAATATTCCCATAAATATGATTCTGCTCACTTTTTGGCAGCATTGCCCACAATGGCCTAACACACACAGAAATATTAAAGGGATAGCTACCATCATATAAATGATTCCTGTTATTCTGTTTACTTTCTGTACAGAGTATATGTTATATATCTAGTTTTAGAGATTTTGATGAGACTATTAAACTGCACGTCTACTTTATGAAGTTGTTTATTCTGTCTTTCAGATTCCAGGAAGTCTTTTTAAAAACCCACCTCACTCATAAATGTGTTTTGCTTTTTGTTAGTTCACTGGGATGTTTGAGCTGCACGGTGGAGAATGATGTTCATGCAGAGTTTGAAAGTTTTTCTGTTCTCACCTTAAATCTCAGTTTAAGACATAGTCGTAGTCCAGAATGCAAATTACACATGTGATGTGGAAACTGGAAGCCTCCAGTTCCAGATAGTGATGGTGATGATGTTGCACTTCATTTACATAAGAAGACATTTTTATAGTTACATCTTATACTGTCTTTGACAGAAAGACATTTGGAAAACATGACCTATGTTTTAATGAGAACCATTATGCTCATATACACTGATTATAATAAGTTACACTATATAGCAATTTTCAAAAACACGTTAGAATTTGCCTGACAAAAATATATAAAAAACAGGAACATCTACAGTATATAGTGAAATAAAATATATAAACAGAATGCATCAAAGATAAAAGCTCACTGTACCTTACTAATAATATACCAATAACAATAATAGTAATACACACACACACACACACACACACACACACACACACACACACACACACACAAGCACTCACAGTGAAGTTGAGGTACCACGCGAGACTAATGGATGTTTTTCCTGGCGACTGCATAATTCCAGCCAGAAAGTTTGATAGAATAAGTCCAAATGGACTTGGTTTCAAAGCTGCACTCCACTGCTCCAGTGTGGGAACATTTTGGATTTAAACTGAATGAGCGAGAATAGCCCATTAACGCAAACAAGTATGTATGTCGACTTTGTTTACAGTGGCAATACAACAGTATATTGCCTGTTAAGGAATGAATGACTCTCTCTACCCCTGTTCCAAATGTTTAGTTTTTGTTAACAGAGCCATTTTCATTATTGTTTTGGTTGTGTGGTTTTATTTTTTTTATGTATAATTTATTTAGGATATTTTAATAGTTTTTACATTCCAATTCCAATGTCTGAATATTCCTAAGAATTATAAGTTCATTGCTCTTTTAAAGGGTGTACTTGCATTACTATGCTATTAAATTATCATTATGTTTATTATATCAGTGGTCTTTAAATGACAGTAATATGGTTTATTGCAATTACTCCTGGGACAAAATATTTTCCAACAAAAGACGTTTTTTCGTGACAGGCCTAATAGGTATCTATCTATCTATCTATCTATCTATCTACATATATATACATATATATATATATATATATATATATATATATATATAAAATGATTAATGTATTCACTTATATACAGAGCAGGAAACCAAAGAGGCTTATTTCTTATTAAAACTGCCTCACAACAGTCTCCACAGCTGCCCAGAAGAAAAAAATAGGTGGCTTGTTAGTAAAGATCCATCACTGAACTCCTGTAGCAGTCTGCTTTGCCTTATCCTTTCCTGCACTGTAGTGACACCTCTGGCCAATGAAGGGCATGAGATGCTGGATCCACCACACATTGCATTAGGCAATCCCCTCTCACAGCGGGTTAAGATAAATCAGATTTACTCTAGTTTATTCTCCTTTTCAGGCCTCATTGAATATATTTAGATTACTGCCTCTGTTCGTGATAATAGCACAGATTTATGGGAGGCTGCGTGTAAGTCTTTGTCTAATATTTGCAAAGCTTTCTTCATATTTTTTCATCTCTTTTTTTGGCCTTGTAATCCAGACTGCCACAATGCAATGGATACGCCTATCCCAGAAATCCTTAATGTATGATAGTCTCTGTGTTGTTCTTCGCATTTGTTCTAAGTGCTGCTTTCCTCAGATATGCGGTGCCCCCCAGATATATTGGCACCCTCTATAAAAGCTAAACTCCAAATGTTGTAAAAAGATAAAGAAGAAAATTAATGGACCATATTCTCAACTTGAGAAATAAACCGCTGTTAGTCATCACTGGTAATCAGGAATACACAAAAGATAATGGTTACACATATTGTACTGCAAAGTTTTTTAAACTTATTTAAGTCAAACCAACGCCCATCAAGGTCAAGAAATCAAGCCCTTGTGTTAATATGCTAAGTATTCTTTGCAGCATTTAAATGACTTTAACCTAGATATGCATTCTTTTGCAATTCTGTGCCATGTTGTATTTTATATTTGACGTTGAGTTTGTTTTTTTCTGGATGAATACTCTCTAGATGGATTTTATTGGATCTTTTCATAGGTTTACGGGTCTTCTTAATCCACTTGCATCATCAGCTGACATTACCGTATTGCTAAAAGCAGTATGTCATCACGTGTACTAATACGTAGCCTCTGTGTGCTGTAAATGTTTTATTGGTATACAGGGAATATGCTGGTCAATCTATTTACATAATGGAAGGTCTTTTATGGCGGGTTTCATTGGAGACAACTCCCCTTGGACTGAGGTTAAGTGGTTCTCTGCTTCCATCACATCATCTATGACAATAAAACGAGGATATTTAAGGTTATTACATATCAACTTTGATTTTACATGCAATAATTAAATCACGTAGCGTTACGCATATATCAAAAGTGAAGCATTGTGGTTGAGTTTACCCGAGCTGGGTAGCTTTTGGTATGCGGTGTAGTCACTGAATAATGAGTATCAGCTCTATCTTTGACAGTGCTCGCCATGGCACCCCATAAACAAGTCCAGGATGCAAGAATGCTCTCCTCATTTGTTGGCTTCGCTGCAGGGCGGCAGCTCTTTAAAGAGAATGAAATCTTTCTGCGAGATAAAGGGCAGATGGAGCTCACTTAAGAGCACCCTGCTCTTGTTCTTTTGCTTGTTTGCAGGCTAACAGTGCAAGAATGGGTACAGAAGGAAAAAAACAGCACTGCAGGATGGTAATTTTTAATGAGGGAATTTTTAGTGACTGCACATGATTCTATGCAGTGGATAGATAACCCAGAAAGGTAAAAAGTCAATTTCCTCAACAGCTATCTCCTTGGCAACATTATATGATCACTCAATTTACATCCATAAAGAGAAGAAAGGAGATTCTCCATCAGCTCTGTGTTTATCTTCCTCAGCGGTGTTCAGGATCCGGGGCTTATTTCCTCCTCCTGGTTGGCTTTACTTCCTCTATCATTTCCTGTTTCTTCTTTATATTATCCTAAAGCCAAGGTGCACAATGTAAGCGATGGATCCTTTGACTGGGCTTCTGAGGGAAAGTATTAGCAAGCATGGAAAGGAGGGGAGGCTCAGCAGGGAGAAGATTAAATTATCTCTTTTGAAGGTGTGCTGGCGCTTTCATGAGACAGAGGCCATTATTAATATGCAGTGACACATGCATACATCCAAAATGATCCTGGACGCTTCGTCATGGTTCATAAAATTCCCCAAGGTGCCTTTCACTCATTGCATACTGAGAGCTGCCACCACAGCTCTTATGAATCATAGTGGTCTGTCAGGATATATGGAAGGAGGGCAGGAGAGACAGAAAAGAGGGACAATGGCTCTTGTGTTTTATTAGATTGCCCAGGCAAAATTATATTAGTTTTGAGCAGTTTGAGTCTCAAATGTTGCTGTGGTGCTCTGTCCATGAGCGAAAGGAGGGCCAATGAACAGGCTGAAGGTTAAATGGGTCATGTATGCTGCTGTCAGTCTGGGGCATGATGAAGTCATTTTTTGATTTGTTGCTGGTATTTAAAGTTTAACTTTTGTCTCAAACACTTTGTACTAAAATGGACCGTGTACTGTATAATGCTTTTCGATAGCCATTTGTCAATATAGCATGCTGTTCTCTAGTTATTCTAATCAACTAAATGTAGCCAGGTTCAACCAGCCACACGGCATAATTTGCCTGTCACACTGTGATAGTGAGATAATATCTGTGTGTGATCCCATCTCTCACCGTCTTGACTGCTCAGTAGAAGCACCTGGATCTTCTTTACAATCCAATACTCACTTTATATTTCTAACAATTAACTCCATTGAATAAATTATGCCCACAGCATACTCAGTATACAACTGGATGGAGGCGTCAAGAACGTCAGACAGAGGTTACACATATCCATGGAGCAAATGGGCATTGACTGTGTAATTGGAATTTCTACCCTTTTATTCCCTTTCTCTGCCCTCCCATGTTAGATAGCCCAAATGAGCTGTCACCCATGATTGATTTTCACATTTCTGGGATGCCTACTTTGACTAAGCACTGAATATTAGAGAAGCTCTGTCATGCCTGTGGCATGGAGTGGGCCGTTAAATACAGAGCAGGAAACAGTTTGGCTTAGTCGTTCTCAAGCTGAACATGTAATGTACATACAAATAGGCACACATTTTGTTGTGTGTATGCAGATGAACTGTCATGCACGAGGTAATAAAAGCCTTTACGATCTCCAAACTATGCTGACTTTAAAATTCTCCCGCTGGAAGATGGCAGTTTTGAATGGTGCACAGTGAAAAGCCAGTGTTTGAGATATCTTAACACTGTTGCACTTTATGTCTATGTATGTCACAGCGTGTTACTCTATGTAATGGCATACTGCAGTGTTAAGAAAGAATACATAATTTGCAGACAACCTAAGTAGAAGCATCTCATTATGAGGCAAAGTTGTAATTTCTTTGGTTTAGTATTACAGTTGGTTTGAGTAAGTGCACTCAAAAGATGCACAAGGGGTGCATCAAGTCTCATTAATCTGGTTTAGCTTCACTCCAATCTCACAGTGATTCAGCTGCATCCAGGAGCTATTACGAGTCATTCTGCTGGTTACTTAGTTGGACTTCTTCCAAAAATTTCAAAAACTTTACTATACTTGTTTCAGAGTGGGGCTGTGTTTTCCGGTGTACCAGGCTGCCTGAAAACTAGTGGCAAACCCATGTCACTTGTGCAAAATGATTTCTGAGTATAATGGGTAGTATCAGTAGGGTTCAGGCGCAATGGTCCAGTCTTTGTCACAATGCTAATCCCAAATGTGTCAATTTAACGGAAACCTAGTGGGAGTTAATCAAGAATTATGTATTTATTTCTTTATAAATTACTGAATTCTTGGGCATTTTCTCTCAGTAGACCAATCTAAATACTGGGCTTGAGCAAGTGTTGCAGATAATACAGCTATCTCTTTCACACAATTCAAATATGGTCGGGTGATATTCAAGCGCTTCACTGGATCGTTCATCTGATAATTCATGTTGTTATGATTATACACTGTCACTTGCACATAGTGCAAACCATTTTGAAGGCATGTCAGTAAAACAGTCCAATAAAAAAAAAAATCTGTCTTGCTATCTTATGTGTCTGGTAGCAGATAGATAATCAGCCTTGCCTGGAAATTATATACTTTGACTAACACTTGACAACACCAGACCTCTCCTTTGACCCTTAAGGTTTATGACTGGACATTGATTTACTCCCTCTAGGTTTTCTGGATGGATGATCAGGGCAAAGGCACTTATCTCGCTTACAGTGTGAAATGGAGTGTATCCAAAATGTGATTCTGTATGGCAGATACACTCATGCCTACACATAATGCGTGCGCACATGCACAGGTATGCAAGTGCAGACACAGATTTAGAGCAACACGGTGACATGCCACAATCAGACACAGTTTGCTTTGCGTGAAATGAACAAAACAGACATATCCTCCTTCCCTGCAGTGGGTGTAGTGTGATTTAGTTTGTTCAAGGCTAGTGTGATGGCCTTCTCTGTGCTGCAAATAAAAGAGATTTTGTCTCTTTTTTGTAAGACCACCATATTTTTTTCTAGATAAACAGGGTATGTCATGAATATGTTACAAAATGAAACAGGTGAATAAAATTTGCTTTCTAATATTGTTGTTGTATTGTTTTTACATCTTTTTTCTGTAAAAATGTGTCTTAACTTTCAGCATCATGACGGATTAGACAATAAGACTCAGATTTTCGGATGCAAGTGAAAAAAACACTACACTATATGTAACTACCACAGTAGAAAAGACCACTGGTTGGGATCATGACCTGCTCAAGCGGTTGCTAGATAAACCTGAGGGGTTGCAAGCAAACTTTATGTGACCTTTACTTTTTTATTGTGAATTTCTGAATAATTTTGTCTCTTCAGGACCCCAAAAAAGTATTCAAGTAAAAGAATCTGTGAGGGAGAAATCACTCTTTGGTTGAACTGATCACAATCGATCGCATTCTGTAGATGAGGGGTTGCGAGTAGAAATTGAGTGTGTTTCCACCTACTTGTTTTTCTGTGAATTTTTAATGAGTACATTAGAAAAACCTGAGTGGAAATGTGGGGGGGAAAAAAGTCAAAATGCTGCCTAAAGAAGCTTTTAATGGAGGTCCAGCTTCTGGTTCATGCATTCCATGGTGCATTATTGTCCTAACACAAGGCACACACATGTGGGTACTATAGCTAGCACCACTTTAGACACACATATTGTACACTGGGTGTACATATGCAGACATGCATTCACAGTAAAATCCACAGATCCTACTCATCAGGCCTATATGCTATAAGTGTCCCAAGTGTTTGTATGTGTGGGTACGTAGTGTCTGTAGTGTATGACCTTTAACCTGAGGAGATGTCAAATATTCATATCTTTTCTGCTCCAAGCTACTTGCTTCCTGAAGCCCTGTAGGTGCCCTACGGGGCAAGGTCCGGCATTATAAATGCACAAATGGAGGTCACGGACAAAGAATCAGAATATGGTATGCCAGGAGCGACCCTGAGGGTCTGCTTTAATGATAACTCAGTGATAGTCAGAGGCCACAAGAAAAAAATCAGGTTCTCGGTTATAAGAGGAGGGGGAACGGTTTTGGATGGTGCACACATTAATGGGTGAAGGATTTTTAAAATTTCTCTTCCAACATCTGGATGACAAATGAGGTATTGATTTAGAAACATTTCCGATTTATATTGTGTCTGTATTGTGATCATGTTTTCAGTTGTCTTACTAATGATTAGGATCCTCTCATTAACTCAACAATTCTAATGCCAAGTATTTAAATATTTTGTTAGTGCAGGAGAAGAGCACACAATTTTTGCCACCTTTACTGAGAAAAAAAGCTGACAACAACGCATCAGATTTTCCGATCATAAATCAGAGGATGTAATTTGGCACACAAGCAATTAAGCATCAATTCCTTGTTCTTATTTTAATGATTCAGATGGTCCATTAAGTCTTTGCCAAAAATTTAATGTAATATCTGAAGGTTGTGAATAATTTTAGGGTGTGATCTTATGCTCATGTGAGGCCTGCTGTCATATGTAATACAAAAAGTTACGGACTTGCCAGGTACATTGAGGGACTTATTTTACATGTATCTCATTTTTCATCCTTAATACCCCTATGTGTCTTTCTGCCTATCCCCCCGATATTTATATGAATGTGAAAAATACATAATAAGCAAAGAGCAATTTGAATCAGAGCAGGCTAAGGGGGACATAAGAATAGAGGAAACTGATGTTTTAGCTTGGTAATGCCAAAGGGAACGCCCACCATCCTCTAAAGGTTAATCCAGAATTCTAAATAACATAATGTAACTATAAATTTCAAATTTTAGATAACATATCTGATTTCCCTTCAATTAAATTTGCCTTGTACTCTCACTCAGCATTAACAGGATTTCACCTGCTACAGAAAAAGCCTTCCTGTTCCCAGGTGAACACCTTACACTTTCTGTCACAGCTGCCAGCAATAAAACAGCTGGATGAGTGATCACCAGGCTCACTCTCTCTTCCTTTTTTTGTCCTGGACTGATCGGGCTGCCACAGCTCTGCTTGATATTTGGCGTCTCCTCAGTTGGAGAACTGAGGGTCCTGGCCTATGAGGAGAAGTTACAGGTTGCTTCACTCTGACAGCTATCTATAGATGCCATTGACTTTAAATTAAAGCGGAGTGTGAGGTGATCAATCATAAGAGTGCACTCCGGACACAGCTGCAGTGTGATGCATGGGCTTCCCTCCCTGGGCTTTGACAACAGTGCACTGTGATCAGAGCTAAATTACCCCAGCGACCCACGCTCCTTCTCCTCTCCCCTGCTGTCCTCCCTTTCTGCACACTGCCAAACCCTCCCATTTTACACTCCCTGGCGAAACACTGCTTTTTATTGCCTTACTACACCCTTCACGCAACCACTTCCAAAATGTTGTGCTGTTTACTCTGCAGAATGTTAGAGCTAGAAGATACTCTATGTCAATGCCTAAATTTATTACTCTGCTCAAGTCAGGTACAACCCCCACACCAGCATATTAGTATAACATCTTCAGTGTTTGTGACACAGGCATCGTTCAGGCTGTGGATACTCTTGTTAAGCTTGTGCATGTAGATTTTAACCCAATAGAGTTGAGGTTACGAAGCTCTCTCTTTAATGGCTGCTAATGCGTGAGATTGAAGGACCATACTAATGAATATTGCACATCAGTTCATAAATACTTACAATATTGCTAACCACTTTTACAGAGTACCATTCAACATACCAAAAGTTTTTAGACTGACGTCACTTATATTCTGTCATTTTCCTATGATGTAAATCATGCACAACTCACATACAATTCATACAAGTCTTCTTTTGTGTCCTTTTTTTTGTTGGCAAAGTTACATTATCGTCACGTGGTAATGTGAACAGGAACCGCTATGAAAAAACTGCTTGTTTGTGTGTGTGTTCAAGGACATCTGTGATTTGAGAGTCTGACTTTTTTTAATTCAAGGAGCTTCCAAATTGAAATTACCCTTCTGAAGGCGCCATTGTTGCTTATTTGTGTCTGCTGGGCTTGACTTTACTATGACGCACTCTAGTTGTGAATGCAGAACTCGTCGGTTATTTCCATTCTGAGACATGTATAACTCAATGCAATTAAAATGGATTATTAATCATTTATGTCACTAAATTTGGAAACTTAAGTGGGGTAACATTGCTCCTCAGGTTTGATCAGGCATATTTAAAGCAGTTTTAAACAGAATATGTGGGTTTTAATTGTTCCCAGTGGTGGAAAATAACTAAATACATTTACTCAAGTACTGTACTTGAGTACAGTTTTGTTTCTTGTATTTGAATATTTTATTTTTTCACTACTTTATACTTCTACGCCACTAAATTTCAGAGGGAACTATTGTATCTTCAATTTTTTACTGTACTTTTTACTATACTTAACTACATTATTAACTACAACTACAACATTATTATGTATTAAAATACCCAACAGTACACAAAGTAGTTAAAATTAGCTCCACCTCAGATGCTCAGCCTTGCTCTCCAACATTAAAATGCTTCATATATGTTAATGCATAAATAATAATCCAATAATACAACATACAATATATATATAACAATGCACCTGACAAGCGTGTGGTATGGAGACTGAAGAGGACAGTCTCTAGGGGGTCAGTTTTTGACTGCCCGCATGCCTCAAAGTAATCTGTTACATTAGCGTTATTATAACCTTAATTGGTTTATATGACGATATGTCAACCATGGGACTGTTATTTACCCTGATAAGATTGAGTTGTTCTGATTTACAAAATGATAGCCATCACAATTTGGATGTGACGTTAGGTGTCAACGATATTTCCATAGAGTCTGACTTTAGCCAGCGTGAATTTCAGTTATCTAACATTAATGACGTTAGGGCTTTGGGAATACTCGTTTAACGTTACTAACATTACCATTTTGCCACTGAATACAACATTAGTTGAGCCCCTCAGCCAAAGTGCCAACATAGCATTAACGTTAGCCCCTGACGATTCCATTTCCTTTATGCTAAGATAATGTCAAATTCCAGTAAGGTCATGACATTTTATCTGCATTACGTAGAAACACACATACAAACAACACAGTCTATCTACTTCTCATTCTTCCGTGCTCTGTTGCTTTGTTTTCCTCCTTTCTCTCCCTGAAAATTTTCATACAAGACAGGTAACATTGCTCAATTTCATGGTCTAATGAGCCTATCATTGCATGAGTATCATACTGGCACACAGCATGTCAATTTAGTTATGGGAAGGGGAAAAAAAACAAACTTTATTTCATTAGTTTCTTGTACTAACTGGTGTGGAAGACTGCCCACTCCAAACAACTACCTGAGAAAAATACACACTCCAACAGCTACTCCAAAACAAGGTGCTTTTTGTGCCACTTGGAGATACTTAGATAGAAGAAAGAAAAGAAAATGACTAAAGGAGCATTTCCCTGGTTTTAGTGAATGTCCTCACTTCAAGGGGCTCCTCTTGTTTCATTGTCACATGTGCAGACACATCCAAACTGTCACTGCAAGCAAAAACACAAACACAAACACACACACACACACACACACACACACACACACACACACACACACACACACACACACTTGAAGAAATGATGAAAGGATTCATAATCAGAGGTAGTGAACTGAGGAAAAGGCTAATGAGCCTATGCACTGTTGTAATGCACCAGCACCATCTTCACCATTTTTCAGCACACGTTGCCTTGAAAAGTTATCAACTGTATCCTCACGTTATGTGTACACTACAGGCTAACACGCGTGCCTGCTTCCACTAAATCCTGACGTCAAGGGATGCTGAAAGAACTATGAGATCCTTTGTTGTCTCCTTCTCCAGTTTGTTTCAGATGCAATGAACCGAGAGCATGTGGATGTACCCACAACACAGCACACTGTTGTCATTTCCTTTGCCGGAGCAACAAGGTTTCTTATTTTGGATTTATTGATGGTTTGTTAACATCTCATGGGTGCATTTCTGACATCCGCTGGGAAACTTCCCATTTGGAGTTTCAAACACAGCTCAAATGGATTTTTTCCTTTTCAGAAGTACAAAGTTTCTCCAGTTGCTATAAAAGTACAAAACAACAGAAGAAGAGGCCAGGCATGAGAACCCTGTTTGGGTTTTCTCCTGAATGGAAACATATTTTCAGTTGGAAGGAGAATGCAATTAAGCCTTGCCTTGAATGGCTGGAGCCATGTGTACAGTATGAACCAAAGCTGGCAGGCACTGTTCAAATGAAAGGAAAAATTCTTATGTAAAAATGTAAAAATGCTTTTGCTTCAATTGCCTTTAGTACCCAGAAGCACTGACTGGACACCCACAAAGAAACTGACAAAATGTCCCTATAAAGGCCCCCCTGCTCCTCTGCACACTGTTTGACCTTTCTGCTGATTTAGCATGTCCTTGTGGACAGTTTGCTTTGCTCTAAGACAGAGACATACATCGCCTGAGCGGATGTTCATGTTCTCTACAACCCGTCTATTCAACGAGAAGAAATTACATTTCCTGATTGTTTGCGGCAAAATGATGGAAGTTCTGTATATGGGGGCAAGAGGATGTGTAGAGACACAGTCAGCTCAGACTAGAGCCAACAAACATGCCATCAAAGTGAACTGAAATAATCATGGAAATACTATTTTCAAAACCCCATCAGAAAATTTTGACCTCTGAGTGCTTTGTTTTTGGTGCTTTAGCAGCTTTTGCAAGGAGCTTGATCCTGGCTGTTTGGCATATGCGTTGAGTTTCACATTTTCCTGGAAGCTCAATGCTGCTGAATTAATTATCGCTTTAATTGGGCAATATACTAGTATACTAAGTTAAAAATATCTTAAATGTGCAACACATCTCTGCAGGGACAATATGTCCTCCTAGGAACATTATGTTGTAAACAAAGAAAAAAGAAACATTTAGATAAAAAAAACAAAAACATAATTTCCCCTCATTGGCTATATCTGGGACCGCTAGAATTCTAAAAGCGTATTTGTTGCCGTTCAACACTTAGAACAAATAAATGTCTTACCTTTGGGGATCACTCTGTATGTTGCTGGGAATTGCTTTATCATTCTGTCATCTCATCATTGTCTGTTTTCCCATTTTATTCGATATTTCATCTGCACTCATTATACGACTCTGCTATGATTAAACCACATTTTGATTGCAAGTGGTGATCCAATTTATCAGCTTAAAAGCAATTTGGGAGCCATCACCAAAAACTTAATTAAGCACATTCACAAAAAACGGAGGATGTATAATCAACCTAAAATCAGAAACAGCTGTCAGACGATCACAATCCACCTGCATTTATTGTCAAGTCCACTAAGGACAAAGAGAGTGAAGTACAGCCTAATGCCACAATAATTAGCTGAAAACACTAAGACTATGCGTCCTGCCTATGAACGCAAGAGAGGTGCTATTAATATAACATGGAATATCTGGCCTTGGAAAAACTTCATGGGGATCGGAAGCTGTCATCCACTCCGCTGCTCATGAAAGTCAGACTCATACAAACCTGTGTAATTGCCACATTTCAAGGTTGTAATTATATTTCTATAGCAGCGATTATACAATCCCACCTTTAGTGTGTGCACTCAAATGCACTGATACACTGCTCACATACAGAACATGCTGCACATACTGCGCATAAACGCTAACTTCCCATCTTGCTTTCAGCAGTCAATACTTAGAGAACATACACTGCTAAACATTCACCAGTGTAAACACACACACAGACACACACACACACACACACACACACACACACACAGACTCACTCACTCACAGTGTGTTCCCTGATAAATGCCACATTAAAGCGGAGGAACATGTCATAAAGGTTGCTGATGGAAGCACAGTTTGATCTACATATGCATATGTAGAGTAAAAGAATTCAAGCACTTTAGCGTAATGTTGATGTTAACTGTCTTTTTTTGTATGCTTTGTTACTTTAATTTCACCTACAAACTGCTCTAAACACGTTCTCCTCATCACTACGTCTCTGATGTCCTGATATAGTGGTGAACAGTGACAATTAGCGGAGGCAGAACTACACTCTACTAGAACGTGATTACACATTATCAGGTCAGTAAAAAGCATTGTTGACCATATGTTGTTGACCAGAACACTGATCTAGCAGTGTGCGCTGTCCTTGTGATTTCAGTGTGATTAGGGCATATCTGCTCTACTGTGTATGTAATTGTGCCCATACTTCCATCCGAATTTATCAGGTCCTCAGACTGAAATGTATTAAGCTGTATAGAAGAATACTGTGTGGATGATTTCCTGGAGTAGGCAGCAAGACTTTGTTTATGTATTTTTCGCTTAAGAGGCATTCTGGTGGAAATTTTGGCTTTTTCCTAACTAACCTAACTATTATTTAAAATTGCAGTATTTAAGAGGATCTAAAGATAGCCCTGATTCGCGTGTATTTACTTTTTATTCAAAACCATGATCTTTCCCTAACCTTAACCAAAGTTCCTTTGTTGCCTAAACCTAACTCCAGATGGGACTCTGGATGCGAACCCCAGTCGGTACTGAAAACCGAAAGAGAGGTTACATGGTAGCAGATATCCATGTCCCATTGTCACATTGCTAACAGCTACAAACAGCTACATAACTGCTGAAATATACTTGGTATACTTTATGTCCCATCTGTTAATTGTCAGGACAGTTTACCTGACTTTAAGTGTCAGATTGTTTTCTAATCAAGAAATCAATCAGCCTGCTTATTAACTTTGGCTTAATGTATTGTTGAGAGCTGCTTCTGTTGCATGACATCATAGCCTGCTCTGCTCTCCTCATTTGTTGCAGTGAATGAAGTGATCTCCTTTGCAGCAGCTGTAACGTGTCTGCATCTTCTCGCTAGATGCGCGTGGCTTAGTTAAAAGGTGAAATGATCTGCTGGATGAGGGATCATTAACTCCCTGTGCCAATCTCTCAGGGCACTGATTATTGTGTGTCTTTCTCTTTCTCTCGCTCTCTCTCTCGCTCTCTCTCTCTCTCTTTCTCTCTGTGTCTGGTCAACTCAGTTGCTTCAGTCAACGCTTTGATTTGTGCGTTTCACTGTTGGCTTTCCCTGATTACTGTCCCAGTCACTCCTCCTTGCTCCCGAGTCTCATTGTTCCCATCTCCATTTGTCTTGTCTTATCTCCCCCCATACTTTTTCCCCCTTAACTGTTTCCCTCTCTTTCTCATTCTCCACGCCTTCTCTCTCTCTCTCTCTTTATCGCAACCCCTCCATCTCCTCCACTGCCCCGTTCTCATCAGACACATGCACAGAGTGATGCAGAAACACCATCCCTCACATCTCCAATGAGTACCTTGTATCTTGTCCCCACAGTGGCTTTCTATCTGGCTCCGTCTCAGCTTGGATTCCGTCACTAATGGGACCGCGTCATTTCGACAGCTGCAATTCCTCAGTGCTGACAAACAGAGATGTGGTTCAGCACACAGCTCAGAGGGATTGTAGACTAATACCTCATTCTGATTTACACATTTACAAAGGCCTTTTTAAAACATCCTCTCTCTTTGACACAGACAGCCTTGTGTTGTATATAGAAATGCCAAATGTCTTGTAAAGACAACATACAGTATTTATGAGATTTGAGAATGCAGTGACAACACACAGTAACTTGTCAGCATGCTATTCTAGGTTCAGACATCTTAGAAGTCCATATATGGCTCCTCAGGCTCCTCAGATCTGCAGAAGAGAAGCTGAGTCAAACTTCATGAAAGCTTCAACAACAGCACGTTAGCTCGATGCCTTCGATCCCTCAGCAAACTAATCGTTTCTCCTGGGTCCTGCAGGGCAACAACAAAGACTTGCAGAATGTCTATGCCAATCTGTTATTTCTTTTGATTGCGTCGTTAACTAAATTTACTTGTTTCTGCGAGCGCTGATTTCATTTCTCTCAAAAGGGTTAAGCAACAGCTGACTTGCTTGTGACCCAGGACAGGCTTTGAAAGCAGACGCACATCACAGATTGCAAAATCAAATGATCACACAAACAGATGTCGCTGCTGTTTTTTAAATTCCTCTGTGTTATTAGGCAGTTTATTTATGTTCAGGAAGCTACCATATGTTTTTTTTCTCCAGCTTAATAGCAATTGTATTTTAAAGAACAAGTTCACATTTTACCAAGTGTGTCTTCAAACAATACTCACTTGCTCATTATGTACACTGTTAAGAGTTCTTCGATGCTGTCATCATTCCATTTTGCAATACTGGCCGTGAAGAGTTCCCTTTTTAATGTGATTTTAGAGTTCGTGAGAGTAAGAGATTTTTTATTCTCTCTAAAAATATTTTCAGCTTAACCTAATATAAGTCGTCAGCAGCTTGAGTTAGACAAAATCAGGTATTAGATTATTTGCAATGTTAAAGTCTTTCAGTACATAAGTTCCCTTTTTATGTTTCTTTGCTGAGATACAAAGGGGAAAGTAGCAAAAAGGGAAATTTGTACTAAAAGATTGTACCTTAATTCTTTTTCTCTCCCTTCATTTACAGGCTTTTAGCAGACTCAATACATGTCTTACCCACGCACGACAAAGAGTGCCTACTTTGTTAACAGAAAAATTATGAAACCTTCTCCAAGGTTGGACTGGCTAAGATGGTAGCACCAATCTGACAGAACATTTTAATTTCCTGTTGGCGGGTATTAGGCAGCTCACGCAGTGAACTGAGGAGAGCTGTGTGTTGAAGCTTATCGTGTTTGAAGAGAGGCAGGTACACTGATCTGTGTTAATAACGTGGTAGTAAGAGCTGCTCAGCCAGCCAGCAGTTATGGCCTGCCAGCGTATTACCAGTGACATCACAGATCAGACTGCTTTCAGCTTCACTTGGCCTGCTCTTATTAGAGCAGACATCCTACAGGAGACCGTGCTGGTCATATACACACTGCCCTTTAAAGTACGGTCAAAGAGCATCTGTAAGAGCCTTACAGACAATGCGTTAAAGCTGTTATCAAATGACAGTCGGTAATGTTAGGATTACCAAATGTTAGGTAATACACTGCAGATCAGGCTTCTATTTAATATATTTCATGTTTTACTAGGCTTCAGTAACACCAAAACCAAGGGAGGCACACTTGTGAACAATCAAAGGAAAGATAAAATATTCCATATGATGTGTTTCAGTTTGCATCAGCTTCATAGTTCAGAGAGATGGATCTCATTAGACTCCAGTTTGATTGAACATTCAGCCATTTTTAGCCACAGTGTGTTCCAGTGGTGGCTTGTTTGTTCTTCAGTTATGGGATCTCAGGCTCATTGCTAATCTTATTTTAATCAGGATTTGGAGAAATACTTTAACTTCTTGGAGCTTCTTGGAACATGTACAGAGCCGGAGCGTTAAATATTTCAATAAACAAGAAGATTTTAAATATTTCATGGGTAGAACGATTGATATGAACTGAAACTACTTTATGAAACATTAAAGGCCCTGTGTCTATCTGAACTATACAGATGCACTGGCTTTCTCCGAGCACTGCTTATGCCATGGTCTTTTTAGCTGTAGCTAAGCCAGAGCACTGGAGAAATACGTGCAACACTGTCATGATTGTTAGTGCATTCATACATCATGGGAGGAGGAAACGTTGCTTAATAAGAATCTTTCTCTCTCCTAGGCTTTCTTTGCTTATCTCCCCCTGAAACTCCCCCGCTACTTCTTTCTCACCCAACACTGCTCTGTCTCACTTGCGTGAATACGGAAGAATGACATCGCGCGGCATGTCAAATAGTGAAAAAAAGAAGAGGAAAAAAAACAGACATTCAAGAGTGTGGGATGTGGCCATGTGAAAAAAAAGCTAATTTCTCTGCAGGGTTAGGGAGTAGTGGGAGAGGGGTTTATCTCATGTCCTACCACATCTATGCCTTTCCGCAGAGACGCAGCCCTGCAAAGTTTGGCTCGCTGAATATACTGCAGTACCGATTCACTCTGATAAACCACTGTACTCTTCACTTGTATACAGATTCCAAAATTAATTACTATGAGCTGCAATGGAAATGAAAATATTACCGCACATATGCCCTTCAGTCATTTTTGTATCTAATTAAAATCCTTTTTTTTGTTTTTGCTTATATTTCCCAACTTTGTTTTCTTACTGAAAGTAATATGGAGAAATAAGAGACAATACAGTATAGTAATAAAAGCAACAGTAAAACAGGATTTTCAACAGGATTTTAACACATACATACAAAGTTGTTCCCAGTTAATGAAGATAAATGGATTTTTTGGTCAGAATCATACAGGATGTCCGTTGATGTCATCTACCCTTTCTCTGTCGAAATAAAACGAGTAATTTGGGTATTCATTGAATTTGCTGAATCAAAATAAGCTCAAATAAGTTCGAGAAATAGAATCAAGCATATCCTTAGTACTTCAGGTTTTTTCATAGGCAGACTTCAAGAGGTAACTCTTGACTGAGTGAATCAACACTTAAAAGCATACCCCGGTTATTTAGTATTGCACAGTTGGGGGCTTGCGGGAGACAGATAATACAAGAATAGTCAAAACCGATGTGGCAGGGTTTGAGATAGTCTCTAATTTTGGTAGGCTTCCCATAATGCAACTTGAACTTTTGTTGGATCCTTTCTGCCTGGTAAATACTCAAATCTACCTCATCCCCAGTTTGAAATGTATGCCTTCTGTCATAAATTTGTAGTGTCCAAATTAGGGGTGGGTGGAGAGATCGCAAAATATCCATACTACAGATACTACCTCTCATTTTTGCAGAACGATTCTAGCATCAATAGGATCGATACCAGTTTCAGTCTCTCTCTTCTATGTGGCACCCATTTAATCAAAGAGTAGAACTGTCTGTGCAAACATTGTTCCATTGTTGTGAATACATATAAGTGCCTGCATTTTTTGCTCCCCCGCTGCTGCTGTCACGTCGTACGCACACCGCGGCGCGCGCCTCGACTACCGCGCCAATCCGACACATTAATGCAGTGATGGCTGAAGGAAAGAGGAGCTTCCTGTGGAGCTGTTTTACAGCTGTGAATGAAAACACTGCAAAATGCAATGTACGTAAGAAGGCTGTACGCTACTGTGGCAACACCACCAATTTGTTTAAACGCTTAAAAAATCAAGATGAAAGAGAACTCGCAGCTGGAACAGAAAAGAAGGAAGGAGGAGGGAAATGCCTCTGACAACCCCGACACACTGTCATCGTCTTTTCAGAGAAGCAAGGAATATCCATGTACATTAGTGAAGTTAATATTTTAGTCAAATGTGATCTTCAGTTTTGGTTTATGTAACATTTTCAAACTGTAATTGGCCATCATTAGCTATACTTTGGCAGACTGATTAAATATAGCCTATATTCAGACATTAAAATAATATATTCAGCCCACTGATACATGATATCTAAATTAATTATTTAATTGAATTGAAAAAATGTACCTCGTGTAAAGTATGTATTAGGAGTTTGCCTATTGATGATGGATATACCTCATAAATCAAGACACACTGCTCTCTCCTACATGACAGTACATAAGCCGCTTTTAATAATAAAAAGTATGGGTATCAATATCAGCAATTCTGGCCCTGTCTTACTTGGTATCGGATTGAAAAGAAATTTTGCAGTATAGCCCACCACTATTCCAAGTTAGTAAATTGACTTTGATATATAAAATCCATGTAATGCCCCTTTAAACATCCATCTTGGTATGTGAACAGAACCCAAAAACGATACATATATTTTACTGTAAATGACAATAGACAGAACATTTGTGAAATCTCAATTTTTTATTATCAAACTGTTGCATTAATGTGACAAATCAAAACATACTGCAGAAATCCTCTATCCAATATAATTCCAGCACTTGTAGAGCCTGTTGATCCTGAGAATGTCAATGTCAGATAGGCCGTCTCTCTGGCCAATGGCAGCAGAGGGGTCAAGGGTGGGAGTTATGGTTTCCAATCCATTCTTTCCAAAGGCAGTTCTACAGATGTGGACAGTGGTAATGAGACAAAGAATTGCTCAGGAATGTTGTTTCCAGAATAGAATTAGATTCAGCACCGGCTTATTTGATATAGTGTAATGTTTCTTTTCTACCTTACCTGCTATAGTGCATTACAGAGGAGTAGTCGTACGGAGTATTGAGATTATTCATGTCCTTCTTTCGGAAGTTGTAGACAAAATCTGTTGACAAAAACGACCAATAAATAGCTACCAGACTAAGAAAAAGCTCAATCTCAATCAATCAATCTTAAAGTGAGATTCTTACGTTGATTTATGTTTTCCCAGTTGATTCTGACATACATGTCGCGGTCGCTCCGAGTGTGTTCGTGGTAGAAACCTAGCGCGTGCAGCAGCTCGTGCTGGATGATGCCACGGCGAATGCAGCCAAACCTCTGCAGTGACAGCACCTGCTTGTCTCCAACATGACCCAGTAAAGAGGAACAGCTAATAGCACAGAGAGTGAGAGAGACAGAGATAATTTATATGCGACATGCAAGTTGACATTCGATTAATAAAGTAAAGCAATTTACATTATCAGCGACCCTGTGTGTACATGCATAAGCAATTAGCTTTCTGATGATGTTTGGGGAGGCTCTCTTTCTTTGCTGTTAGCATAGGTGGGGTCTGAGTTGTGGCTATCAGCTACAGATGCATGATTCTAACAACGAGACAAACGTTGAGGCAGCATTTTGGGAGGGAGAGAGGGATGGATTAGGAAAGCACTTCTTGCCTTGGTTAAAGGCATGATCCTGCAAGATGCATATTACAGCTTTACCCTGTGTGTAGAATTATGCTCCTTTGCAGTTACCTCTTTGTAATTGTCTTGCATTTCTGTATGGTTGTTTTGTACCTCTCTGTGGTTGTTCTGTGCCTCTTTGTGGTTATGTTGAATGTCTTTTTGGCTGTTTTGCATCTTTACAGTCATCAGTGCAAAGAGACACAAAGTTCACAGATATTATACTAAATACCAGAGCACACTACACAAAATACAATAGGAAACCATATTTACTTTACTAATGTTAGTGTACAGTATTCGAATGAAATGTTACCGTAGCCTCAGTGTGCTGTGCTGCTGTAATATGAAGGGAAAAAAATCAACAAAAACAAATATTGGATTAGATTTGTTTTTCAGATACTTAATATTGAACACAAAACGTGATCAGGACATCCCTACTTAGAACTGAGCTCTGTGACAGTTCATCAAGAAATCTTAACAGTCCCCTCATTCGGAGGCTCTAGCTCAGGGGCCCCCTGGCGCCTTGGGCTCCTAGGCTTGTGCCTGCAGGCTCATTCAGTAATCCATCCATGTCAGTGTGTAGCATCAGATGGGTGTGTCTGCATCAAGGCAGTTCAGAAACATGTTGCTGAGAAAGCTGTCATTCACCGGAGGGCACCCTAACTTTAACTACATTCAGTAGCCTAAACAGGAACTCCGTGTGTTGTCCAGTGTGCAAATCCTGATCCACCAGGCATATAGATGGATATGTTAATGTGGAATAAAGTGATAGTACTTAAATGTTTTGAATACATTTTGAATCTGTTCTCAGCTTTGCAACATTTTGTAAGTCACTTCATGCACAATGCATTTAAGTTTAGATAAGTATTTTTCCGTCTCACTTTTCTCTTTACAGCTGCAATTGTCTTGAGTGAACTGCTACTTTTATATGTACTATATTATAGGTGTACATACTAAATGTGTACTTTCTCCCTTCACATGCAGGAGTGCTTATTGACTTACCCATATCTTGGTTCAATGCTTAAGTACGCCCTCTGAGTCGCACGTGGAAAGAAGCGAATGCAGGTTTTTGATTCAAAGTCCCTCAAGGCACCAAAAATCTGATTCCTCTCAGTGTTGTCTACAGTTGTGAATAAAAGTATTAAATCAGTAATATCATCCATTCAGTAGGTAAAAGAGACATGTTAACATACACAATACACAATGTATTACCTCCAAAATGGAAACTCACCGTATTTTTCACTTAAAAGGAAAGGGATTACCACATTCCCATTAGCAGACTTTGGCCACAGACAGGTATATGCTTTATTAAAACACTTCATAGCATTTCTGGTTCTTGGAATTAACACGTCTCCCTCCAGCAGAAAATCATCCGATCCTATTAAAAAAAAAAAAAGATAATATGTGTTTTCATCCAAGTGTTCCTTTATTGAATTTTGAAAATCTGCATTAATATTGTGAAAAACTAATGTTCCCTTGCCGTCCTTTTAATATCATGATTGAATACTCACCATTGTTCATTCTCAGAATAGTTGTGGTAATGTCCTCCATAGCAGACCCATCCACCGAGATCTCTAATGAACGGAAGAAAAACAGGTGTCATACAACTCTGTTTTGACAACGACAAACAATGTGATTCGTGATGGATATGGTTTGTTATACCGGGCTGCAAATATACACGCTGAGTTTGCTCACTTACCATTGTCAGCAGCATTATTCTGTGGAAAAAAAAAAATGGACAAAATAAACCTCTTTACTTCTATTTGTTTACTCAGTCTAATGCAATGATCTGGACAAAGACACCCATGGTATGGGAAATATGTCATTCATTACATACATTTCATACAAGCTGTTCTACACTGTATTCTTTCTTACATCACCATGGTCAGCATTACAGACGCCCAGGAGCAGCGGGAGAAGAAGAGAAACTGTTGTTTTCAAGTCCATTTTTGTCTGAAGACGGGGATGCTTCAGCTGTGAGTCTTCACTCATCTCACCGAGGACTGATGCTGAAACCCAGTCTGGGCCAAGCTTATATGCAGGCTGTCAAGGTGTGTCTGTGGAGAGAGATTAGGGTTAGGGGTTCAATGGGCTCTGTCTTAGACACACACTGATGGGAGTGCCCTGCCCACCATGGCTCGCTGTTTCCACACAGGGATAATCTCATTCTGGGGGGATTACAGTGACCACAGGCTGCTGTCAGCTTGCTTAGCATCAGATTTCAGACAGCCTTTTTAACCAGCAGGAGGCCCGCACATGAGGTCTGGGTCTGCCCCGAAAATAACAGAAACAATATTTGAAACAAACAATGCCATATCCCATGAAATATTTATATACAGGCACTGAGGTGAATTAGCAGTATTCAGACCCTCTTCTAACCCAGCAGCAAAACCATACCCAGCATTCCATCTTCTCAAATGTGAGGGTATGCTGCTTTTCTCTGTCATATATGGCATGACATGCTGTGACATGGTATATGGTACAGTGAATAGTTTTGAGTTCTGGTCTGTTGGTCAGAAACAAGGAATTTAAAGTCACTTTGGGCTCTGACAATATGAGTAAAGGGTATTTGATTATTTGAGAAAATAATCAGCAGACGTTTCTGAGTAAAATAATTAGAACAGTTAAGAAGAAACAAGCAATTCATTTGACCAAACAATGCACAGAAAATTGTGTAACAGGCATTAATAATATGAAAAAAGCAACAATAATAATGATAATGACAACGGTGGACTGTAGAAAATGGCATTCTTTGGGCAGAGAAAGAGAAGGAGAGACAAATAAACAGAAAAAAACAAACTACATACTGATAAACATCTTTTATACTATTTGAATTCCTTGAAGACATACTGTATATATTTGTTGGCTCTGTCTCTTTTTTACCCAAAAGTCATGTTTATACCATATTTAATATCAACATTTCTTAAATCAATCGCAGGAATTTACAAAACGTGACATAAAAAGTTTATTTTGAAGGAAAAATCAGGAGTATTATTTGATTTGTGCTAGCTGAGGAAGCTGCTCCATCACTCCGAACATCTCTTTGGTTTGCTGCTGTTGTGCTGCTTCTCCCCACATTGCTGTGTGTTTCTTCCTGCCAGGAACTGTTATTTTGTGATTCCAAAGAGCAGTTTATATCACTATTGGTATTGCTACTGATACCATCAGTGCATCTCTTAACAAAATCCTAATTTCCCATTAAACTAAACAGCCACTGTGGCCTTTACAACCCTCTAGATTAAGATCTTTGTAGTTTACACTGGCTGTGACCTATTGTTGTGCAGCTCAATTTAAAATTTATTGTTTCAAATGATAATAATGACTCAATTAGTGACTGGCTGTAAAGTCCTGGATTCATTATTTAAGAGCTTCTGCGGTGCTCCAGATCATCCAGTGATGATCTCAGTGGTAAAGGCCGGGACTTGGCCACCAGACTGTTGAGAACAAAACAAAAACAAAAAAAACAAAAAAAACGGTCTTCTAAAAACTCAAAAGGCAGAAAATGGTTGTTTAGAGAGATGGGTATTCAGATTTATTGGATGCCTCGCTAATAAATCATCATGTTCCAGTGGATTGTTTATAGGAGAAGAGGGATGGTGTTGGGCTTCACAGCGCCATAAAAAGTTTTAGGATCTGATTTCACATGTCAAGGCCAGCAGCTTCAAACAGAAATTCCATCATGGAAACCTTTATATGATGTGGTCCTCTGCTGTTCATCACAGTAATGTGGCATTTTTTGTTGGGGAAAAAAAATTGAACTCTATGTGTGTGTGTGTGTGTGTGTGCTTGTGTGTGTGTGTGTGTGTGTGTGTGTGTGTGTGTGTGTGTGTGTGTGTGTGTGTGTGTGTCTTACAGAGAGGTAGACTTCAGGTGCTGTATGTATGAACCCCCTTTACTGCAGGCCCAGTATAATCGTATGCATTTGTACACTTTACAATGGTTGCATCATGCATTTTACAAATATATGAGAATATGTACCTTTGCATGTCTGTGCGTGTGTCTATGTGCTGTCTGTAGGTCTGTGCCTGTCCAATTCGGATGATCCGCGTGGGTGCACAGGTAATCCAATTTGTGTTTTAGAGTCACAGCACAGCGCAAGTAATGCTCAATGATGTATGACCCATCCCTTTGGTTGAGCTTTATTCCTAATGTCTCTCCAAGTGCAGGGGGAAGTAGATCTTATTCAGTTGGATGTCAGTCTAGTGCTACTCACAAAAATGATTTTCTTATTTCTCTCCAAGCATCTGCACTTTAAGCTGAGTAGAGGCTTCAGAGAACCATCAGCTGTCAGAGTAAAAGTAGCGTTAAACTTTCCCAACATCACATTTCGCTTTAGTTTTTTTTTTTTTAAAGTTTTTTTTCTTTGTCCTTCAATATACTTTTCTTTTTGATGTGTTTAATGGACTTAAACCTCAACTACAATCTTGCTCATTTTTTATTGTGTTTCAAAATCAGTTTGGAAAAGCATTCAGAGCATTTAGGTCGTGCTTTATGTCTATAATTCAGCACATTTCTGATTGTTGTGGTAGCGCTGTTAACGTGTATTTTAACCGAAACCAACACAGTAAGAGATAGGAGTCAAAGTCTTTTTTAAATGCAATACAGGGATCACACATCTTAAACTGTTACGAGTCTGGATTTTCTAGATTTTGACAATAAATAAATAAATACATAAATAAAATAATATCCTGAAAATGATTTTCAATGGTGAACACCCAAAAAGTTACTGTTGCACTTTGCTGTCATTTATCATTTTCAGTGTCACAATGTTCAGGTGTATATGATGGGAATGGAGTGAAGGACCCTTAATAACAAAATCATATCATGATAATATTGTTTGACATTGTGTCACCTAGAGACCATAAAAATTTTTTTTTTGCTGTAATATAAATAGGATTTTGTTGTAAATGTCAAACAAGAACACAAAACATACTGTATTTTTTGGGGGGGTGCATACAATGAAATTGGCATAAGTTATAATATATAGCATTACAGCTGAAACTATTGCTAGATTGATTGATTACTTGATCTACAGAAAATTAATTGGCAATTTTTTTAATCAATTAACTGTCTGAGTCATTTTTTAAGAAAAGAGGGCCAGTCATTTGCTGGGTCCAGCTTTTACAATGCGAATATTTTTCTACTTTTTATTATCTCATATGATACTAAATTGAAACAACTCATCGATTAACTGATTAGTCAATCTACTGAACATTAGGCGGCACCTGTTTTGATAATTGATTCATCGTTTCACTCATTTTTTTAACTCATTATGCAAAACATTCTCTGGTTTCAGCTTCTCTAGTGTGAGTAGTTGCTTCTTGTGTGTTTTATATCCTTACAAAAACCAAGTATCTTTTGGTTTTGGGCTGTTGATTAGATATAACGTGATCTGAAGAAGTCACTTTGGGCTGTGGAAGAATATAATTGGCATAATTCACTTTTTCCTTGCACTGTATAGATAAAAACATAATCCGCAGATGAATCAATAATTCCAAAAATTCTCAATTGCAGCCCTACGCAAGATGTTAAAAATATTCACAATTCAGTATGACTTCAACAGTATTAGTAGGTGGATTCAGTTGGTGGGAGGAAGTGGAGCAGATGGGAAGTTTTGGCATGTTGCTCCTGAGCACCAAACAGCAGCGATGGCATACCCTATCAGCCCTCCACTGCGAGAAAGTACATCTCTTTCTTTTTCCCTGACACTGCGTGGGCAGCCAAGGACAACAGTCAATGAGCAATATCAATTTACGTAATGGACTATTAAACAATGTGCTTAACATTTAGAATTGCTACACTGGTGTTCAGTGAGAGTGTGTGCCAGGAAGTCCTCTGCCTGCCATGATAACCCCCCTGTGGAATGAAACACATTAGCCTGCTCTGCTGCCGCTTCTCTAGCCCCTTCTCCTCCTACAGTTGGTTGTCTGACCCGACACACATGCCCTTCTTACTTTCCCTTCGCTTGTCTTTAGCCCTGCGTATGACTTCATATCAAAATAACATTAAACTGTTATGTGCACTGCATTCACGTTTAGCATCCCCTGTGAGCCAACTCATTACGTGTTTTAACACGCAAGTCTTCAAATGAGCCAGATATTTCTTCTGTTATTTTCTCACTGGCTGACTAATTTTTCATCTAGTTTAATGTCTGTGTGTAATAAGTTTTTGTTTTTTTTATTGGGTTAGTAACTCACAGTGGTAGATTTATTTGTTTTTCCTCACACAGAATGTTTGAAGACTTTCTAAAAGTAGCTCTCTGCCAGTCTCCCTCTGACTCCTTCTTCTCTCTCTGTTTGTTCTCTATACCGGAGTCAATCTGAGAAGGTAAACAGCTTGTTCATAATAACTGACATTCAGACAAACATGAACAAACATATTGAATATGAACACCACTGTAATTGGTTTGAATTACCAGACTTTTCAGACCCATGGGTGTAGTAATGCAATCGATGAAGCCACAGTCCAGTTGCACAGACGATTCAGGAAATAAGTGTGTTTGATGGATGAGGTATGAAGTACTTTATGAGGTGAATTTGAAAATTATACAATAAAAGTCTTTGTCTTTGTGCTGCTGAGCAGTAAGGGGAAAAGGAGATGGTGTAATAGTACACATACATGTGTTATTTTGTCAAATTTAAAATAAAGTTTACAAACTAGTAGTCAGCTGTTGATTTTTTAACCATTACTTATTTAGTGACTGTGGGATTGTTCAGACAAACTCGCTCTACAATCGTAGATTGTATTCAATATCCCACCCAGTACAGGCTTCACTGGTGTCCATAGACCCAATATACTGAATTAGCTGCAGTATGTGCCTTGCTCAAGGGTACATCAAATCTGATTTTGAGGGAGGGAAGAGTGTGACTCATTTTCTTTGCCCACCCACGTTTCTCCAGCCCGTCAAGAACTGATGATATTAGAGAAGCCCGTTTCCATTCCTTCAGGCTACATCCACTGATATAAACCCTTCTGTTAGCACTTCAGTGGAGAGCGTATGGTCATTTTGATCATTTTTGAACTTCTATAACACTTGTAAAATAATTTAAAATTGAAAGAAATATATTCCTCTCAACCCTAATTTAAAGAAGCACATTTTCCATAGACCGAATAGCTTGGTTTTTGGTCACTATTATGTACCATAGAAATCAGCTGTGAAAATTAATATTACAATATATTATAAATATAGAATTGTTATATAATATACTGAAAAATAGATTTTTTTGTGTCAAGATCCTAAACTGATGTGTTTTAGTTGGCAAATTTCCTGGATTTCCAGCTAAACTACATCACTAAATTTGGAAATTAGTCAATATATTGATATTCTTTCAGTTTCCATTTGTCCATGTCTGGAGATCCTCTCCAGACATAAAAAATGTCTGCTTTGAATAATAATTTGTTTCTGACAAGGTTTTTCTACAAAAACCTCAAATTAAATCTACTCTTCTTCTTCATTGAAAAAACAGAATCTTTAAATATGGATTTACTTTTCATTTCAAACGTTAACTGCTAGAAACAAGATGTCTCCTACGTCACTGAGAAGTCCACTCTCAGTGTATGCGCAGTGGAGGCTTCAAGTTTCCACACCACTCTTGCATAAGTTGCTTACTGGACTACGATTGGCTACCAAGCTGGTTGTAATGTAACAAAAAACATTTTGAATGTAGGCATCTTGAACTCAGATTTAAGGAGCTCACAGAGAAACTTTCCCTCTTTAACAGATGAATGTGAAAACAGCCTTCTGGTATTGAAATCTGAAACCTGCTGCACTTATTTTAGAGTAAACCTCTGAAATGAATAATTTTGGATTGTAAACGACATGCTAATACAATATGCAGCACATCTGTTTTTAGGTACAAACCTGTAAGCTTGCACTTTGCATGTGGCTTATGTGGCTTCTGTTTACATTAGTCACACCCAGGCTAATGGGTGGTACACATGCAGTTTCAGGTGGCCACATCTTATTGTATCAAATTACAAAGTGCAGGGGTCTTATATGTCGAACAAGGTTTATGAGGATATTTTTTAAACGACATTCTGCTTTATGTTGTGACTTTTTAACAGTTTAACAGATTAACAGTTTCGGTATGGAGTGGTGAACAAAGTACTGTAGGTGAGCAAACGTATGCACAGTATGAAAGGCATCTCTTGAACAAAAGATCAGCAGATCTGTTCTTGTAATATCTTCTACCCCGTTAGACTTATGTGGTTTAATAGAATTGCTCTTCTAGTGAGAAGTTATTGCTTTAAGTGAAATTACAAGTGGTCTTTCACCTGAAGTCATGTGAAATCAGCTTGCTTACTCTCTTGTTTTGAGGATCTTTCAAGAATGACTTTAGTCTAACCCTAATCCTAATAACCCTATGAGGGTTTTTGACCATGTTTTTTACATCGTTATTTTCATTTCATAAAAACTGTATGTGACAAAATTTTGACTTAGTTTTCAGTTCGGAATGCATGCACATCTGTAGTTTAAGAGTACTGTAATCTCACACACTATACATTTTTTCTTTCATTTTGGTTAACGTAGAGCTTTTCTTCCTCTCTCCTCGTCTTAGTCTTCTTCTTCTCCTCCTCCTCCGCCCCCTTTTTTAAATCCCCCAGTCAGTGCATATGAGCTAACTTACTTTAGTTTTTCCCCCAAAATGTAGAAAATCCCCTAATGAAGCTTTAGGTGCTTCTATTTTTCAACTTCATTTCGCTGAGCTTTATTTAACATCCAATGGAATAAGCACCCTTCAGTTAACAAGACTCAGTGGAAAAATTCAAAATAATTAAATATCAAAAAAAACCAAAACCTCTCAGACCCAAATTGATTTGCTTAAGACTGTAACAGTTTGTGTTTTATGATATTACAGTACATGCCTAGTCAGTTGGTTTTGTTTTTTGGTGAAGGGCTGCAGTGTAGCTAACCTAAAGAGGCATTTCCCAGGTCTGTGCTGCTGATATTGGAAGACCTGTAGCCCTCATTTCAAAGAGCATAGCTCAGTGAGAGATCTCTAAAACCCATTTCCTGCCTGGCTTAGAATAATGAGGTGTTAGAGCCTGCTGGCAGGGCTTAGCTGCACACCTCCCCAGTGGAAAAGTTATGGATGGTATACAGTCACACACTCACTTACACACACACACACACACACACTCACACACTTAAAGACATGGACATATGCCCCCTGGAGGTGTTATGGATAGCTGCATATTGCAAAGCCAGCCAGCAGGCAGCATTGTCTGCCAGCCTGCACTGTGGGCATTGATAGGACAATCAGTTCTCTCTGGAGTTGCCATAGCCAGTCATGAGACAGTTTCTTGGCGGGCAGCACCCAATCTTCTGAGGTTTGCCAGATACTCTATCCTCGGTGAGCTGTTGCTGGCTCGCTACTAGCCAACCATTAAGAAAGCTGCTGCCTTGCGTCAGCCAATCGTGTGAGTGTTGGCCAGAGTTAGGCCTATCAACAGAGAACTGCTGCGTGGTTACAGCCAATCTGGACCTTATCCTTCCCTACAGATGTCCGATTAGTGTTGTTTAGGGAAATCGAACTGGCACAACAGGGCTACCATGCCAATGTGGTCCTGTAAATGGAGAGACTGGTAGAATGGGATAGGGAAAAACCCACAAAGGCTTACTTAGTTGTAACACTGTGATATTCTGTCTGTGAGTGAGTGACCGTGTATCAATGTTGGCACATCAGCTAGCTACCATGAGCTAGCAGGCACTGCTACGCTGTCGAGGTCTCTCTATAATAAAATTCAAAATTTACCAGCAGGCACTCAGGAAGGCCCACAAGTTTATTCTTCATAAAATTTTTCTGGTTTACACGAGCCAAGGACGTGTTCAGTGAACTCTGGTCATGTTCTGTTTAATGGGCCTATAATATATGTCTACACCTTAAGTTGACTCAGGCACTAGATCCGATTATACTGCAGAAGGTTTAGTACTACTCAAGCTTTATGTTTCCACTGAAATGTACTTAGCTTTGCATTTGTATGCATGTGTTTGTGTGTGATTGTGCATATTTTATGTTGTTCTACCAAATCTGTGTTTATTTCAGACACATTTAGCAATTGATCAGTATCGCAGTTTTCAATTAAATTAGACTTTAGACTCCATCCTTTTTCTTGTTTTTAACAAACATTTTAAGGCAAACTAAGGCAGATACTCTTTCTGTCGATCTGTATAGCTGTACATCATTTTACATCATTTTTTATAATCAAATAATCCTTCACAATATTTGATTATATTATTTTTTATTTAATTAAACAAAGCTCTTAAAATAAGATGCAATATTAGTTCTCGGAGAAGCTTAAGAATGTTTTGAATCATACTTATAAAAAAAAGTTGAAATTTTCCAATTATCACTACATCGTATTAATGTGGGAAAAGCATAGAGGTTAAGGCCACTATAGACCTTTTTCACAGAATACATTTTTCCATGTCATAGCAGCAAAAAAAACGGGTAATTAACAACAAAAACACAGTGTACTTAGTAACAATAATGAACTTAGCGAAGCTACTTCCAGAGCCCTGGTATTGTGCATGCTGGCTCACCAGCATGACTTACTGGGACACCTGTGCTTTTCCTGCTATGATAAGTTAAAATATCTACTGTGAGAAAGTTCTGTAAGTCCATCTCCTGAAAAAAAGTGAAACATTTTCTTTTTTTCCATTTTTATAGTCTTAGAGAAAGAGTGTTGCAAAACACTGTTTCTTGCATTGCTGCAAAGCCTTGTCCCCGCCAGTAAATTTTCAAGCTGACGAGGACTGTACATGAATTAAATGGCAGTTGAGGGACAAGAGGCTACAGATTTACTATCAACATACTCAGATGTGCCATACATGTTTTATACTAATCCTCTAAAAAAATATATTATTTTCATTATGTGATAATCTATTAATTATTATTATTTAAAAAAAAATTATTATTTTAAAATAAAAGAGTTGTGAAAAATACCCACCATAATTACCCAGAGCCCAAGATGGTCTTCAAATTGCTTGTTTTGTCCCACGAACAGTTAAAACCCAAAGATATTTAATTATTATTGCGCAGACAAAGAAAAACACCAAATATTCACATGTGTGAAGCTAGATTAAGCAAATGTTTATTATATCTGCTTACAAATTTGCAATAATCAATTAATTTAGTATCAGAGTTTTTCCTGATTTAACTTTTTGTCGATCAACGAATCAATTAACTGACTAAATTTTACAGCGCTACTTGGGAAACTTACACTGGCACAGAAAACTCATGTCAAAAATGTTGGAAATTAAATCTACTAAGTTTATATGCCCAAAGTGATGGTATAGTGGGACAGTGAATCCAAAATGGTGGATTGAATGCATTGAGTTAGATGTATTCATGTGCTGAACATTGCAGGGCAAAATAAAACCTGTTTGGTTTGGTTGGTTTGATGCTTACATTGTGTGTAGGCAGCAGGCGTAGCTGTGGTTTTGCAGCAGCTCTCCCCACATTGCTGAAGTAACAACGGCTGTATGTTTCTGACAGAGACAGTACCATTAAAGCAGTGCTTCAAGCCAGACATTTCACAGCACCACACAGCGATAACTTCAAACATCTGAATTGGTGTAAAAACCAAGTATCTACTATTCGGCTTTAGTTAATACAAGAGATGATACCAGGCGCGTTTGTGACGCTTCCTCAAGATGGCTTGCATGACATCAGGCTTGCATGAACATAATGGATGCAGCTGTATGCAGCAAAGCTCCATAACCCCTGCAGCGCCGTAATGTGGGAGCAAAGAGGAATCTGTCCTTTATGTCTCCCCACCTTCACCCTTCATAGTCATCTCTCTTTTCTTTCTTTCTATCTCAGCAGGGCTTTGGCAGTTTCAGACTGGCCTAATTCTAGAGTAACAAAGTGTGTGTGTGTGTGTGTGTGTGTGTGTGTGTGTGTGTGTGTGTGTGTGTGTGTGTGTGTGTGTGTGTGTGTGTGTGTGTGTGTGTGTGTGTGTGTGTGTGTGTGTGTGTGTGTGTGTGTGTGTGTGTCAGCCTGGGCGTGCATGGGTATGTGTTTGTATGATTGTGCATGTGTTTATCTTGTGTGTATGTCTGTACTGCCCAACTATAAATAGCACCTCTAAGAGCCACAGCTGTGCGTAGTTGTTTTGTGGTCTTATGGTGTTCCGTGTCCATTGAATGATTGGAAAAACAGACCCCTCTGCTGTGTTAATAAGCTATCTCAACTCAAGTACCCAATTTATAACAGTAAGCTTCAGTTTGTCCCCTTGTGCCACAAAAAGACCACCTGACATTTCTCTTTTGATTTTAATAATGAGCCTCTCATTCTCCTGAGCTTGTTGTGTTTTCTGTGATGTTTCAGTCTCTGGATCGTAAGAACGTCTGTGTTTTTCAGCTCAACAGTACACGCTGTGTGATAGATGATCTGTGCTGATAGTGCGAAGCCGAATCTATACAGAGTCTCATTTACAATAACAGTGTAGGCCGAGGAGTGCATGCGAGTGCATTACAGTGTGTAATCAATACGCTCTGACAACCCCTGATGTAATAATATGCATGTGCTGCTGGCAAAGCATTTCAAGGCTTTACACACATGGATGACCTCATGGATGAGTTGCTTCTCAATTATACAGTAGGAAGGGCTGGGTGTAGTGTAAGCTTACACTTTTCTAAAATGTAAGGCATGGGGAAAAGCACAGAAAATAACAGAATTCAATGCGTGATGCCTCTGGCAACAAATCATGTTTACCCATTTTTAAAGTTAAAAACCATTTAATTCGTACTGGTATAACCAATGGCAATGTTCTGCATCATCTGAGGACATAGCAACTACTGTTTTAACCATAATGTCATTCACATTCAAAAATAATATGTATGTGCAATATGATTCAAAATCCTCTTTACAGATTTGGGGAAGATAATATCCATCTAGGTCTATAAATACTATATGGCCACTATAAATGTATAGTAGATAATGGTGAGGTCTCCTAGCTCTGTTAGTCAAAAATCATGCTCCTTTCTATCTTTAAGCAGCAGTAATCAATATTTTTATATTAACAATGAATCAAATTACTATGTGTGATGTGAAAGGAGTCAGTGATTTTGAAGAGCCCGCAGAGAATTATCACCAGTCTTTGCAGTTACTCTCAGCCTTGCAGAGAGTTTTAGTGTCTTTCAGCTCATCTTTTTGTTTTTAATTTACAGGGAAGAGACCACTGTATACTACCTGCCCCACAACTAACATTGGGCAAACAAACTAAGCAACTAGCTGGTGAATAAAATGGAGCATTTAGCAGCTAAATAGCCAGGTATATTCTGTAGGAGTTAGTGAAGACCAAAACAGAGCTAAAAGGAGGTGTCAATAGGCCATTGTCTGCTGCCCCCAAGTGGCCAAAAAAAAAAAAACCAAACCAATTACTGCTGCTTTAATGGAATTTAATAATAGTAAAAGTTATGCTGTTACGTTATATTGAAATATTTTTACAAATAAAAAGTTAGATTCTTAAGCATACTTTTGCTCAAATGAAAACACTCATTGATTTTCCTGCTGCAGCCATACTTAGTCTGGTATGACCAGCAGCTTATGGTGGCTAATGTTACCAAACTTTGTAACATTAGTAGGTTTGTCTAACTTTATGACTTTTCTGTACTTGTGCTACTTTTACATTTACATGGTCTTACTTTACTATTTCATTAAAAGGCAAAATGCAGAAAAGAAATTTTACTGATTTACATCATATTACAGTATATTCACTGCTTACCATGGTGACTCTCAAGCAGTAAAAAAATAATACTGTAGCTGTTTTTAGCAGACACATCTCTACCAGGTCTGGTATAATTCTTTGGTTTAGCAGTGTGTATGGAAGTGCTGTGTCTTGTGTGCGCATCGATGACTCAGGGCAGAAGTCTGGTCTGAATGGATCAAACACAGGTTAAATGTGTGTTCATTATCCCTCACGAAATCCAGGTATTTTATGTAAAAATAGCCTTAATAAAAAATAGGTGTTGGATGTACAGTACTTGACAAGTTTGAGCAATCTTTTTTTCAAAACCCATCATTTTAGGTGCATATGGCAAACATCAAATATGTTGTGGACTGACTTGTTTGGACAGCTTAATAATGCTGAACTTATTTCTGTGTTATCACTAAGCTTTTTTAAGTTGGCATTGTGCAGTTTTATCATACCGTTGAAATTGGTTTGCTCCCCCTCAGTCCCTTTTTAATCCAACTAGAAGTTTATTTCCAGTGGTCCTGGCACAGGAATGATAATAGGCATGGTGTGATAACAAAAACAATTTATTTTTATATTGTTACCTTATTCATATTGCATATGTTTTTCTGCTTCTGTTTCTCACTCTCTCCTGTTTCTTTCTATCTGGCTGGCCCATTCTGAGAAGGTGATTACAGAGCCAGAAAACTAGCAGGATATGGTTAGTGGTCCTCAGGGGTTGGTCTGAGGACATTAAGCCCACAGCGACGATGAGCCCCAGCTGTTGCAGTTTTTTTCACATTCATTTGTTTGTCAAATTTAGAGTCTTCACCATTGCCAAGAACCCCCTCTGCCACTCAAGCACTCCAGAACTGTCGTGACAAGGCTGCTTTTAGCCAAATCCAATTTAATCTCCATTGGCGGTAGTGGATAAAGCTGTCTCCATATCCCCAAACTGAGGCCAAGGAAGGCTAGGCACTCCACAGGGAGCTGCTCATTCAACACAAGGACATAATGCACACTCAAACACAACTTAGCACACACACATGCACAGGTACAGACAGGATGAAGAGAGAGCACAACTTAGCACACACACATGCACAGGTAGAGACAAGATGAAGAGAGAGCACTAAATTAACAGTGTAACATGCACAATTGTATGTAAGAAAGCATTCTCTTGTCCTCCGGCCCTCTTCTACCTTTTCTCTGCCTGTTGTGTGCTTCTGCAGAGGGGAAAATTATGTCACTGTTATGGAAATGAGATAATGAAATGAAAAAAGAGAGGCACATCTGAGACTCCTGCTTCCAGCCTGCAGCTTCTCCGCTTCTGTTTTTTAACTTTTAGCTCTCAGGAAGCTAAGTGTGTGAGCATGAGTTTGAGTGTATGTGCCTGCAGATGGTTGGATGGGTGGGGAAGTGTGGGGGAGTGACACTACAGCCGATGATGCACATTTATGCAAATTTAATATCTTAACCCACAGGTTCATGACAACATTTGCTTGACATTTGCAACAACGCCGTTTAATCACAAGTGCTTGTAGAGCAAATAAACAAGTGATTTCAGACTAATTCTGCATTAGTTTGACTGTAAAGATCCACGCAATATTTAGCATTGATTTTTCCCTCCACTGCTTTGCACTTTTAACATCAGTGTGAGTGGCAGATGTGCTTCTAATGCCAATGCCAATTCCCCAACTGCCAGAAAAACAAGAGAAAAAAAACAAGATCAGAAAAAGCATCTAATTAACATCCTAATGTGCCACCAGCAGAATAGTTTTTTTCAGCTCATTGCTCCCAAATGACCTCTGCTCTGCTGCTCAACCTACATGACCACTCACTCATTTAACATCTTGTAATTTTGCTCTGGAGGGATGTAACCTCGTAATGACAGGAGTAGAAGAGGTTGCCTTAGCAAAATTGATTATTGATTACTTGACCCTAAACATGCACATGTAACTTTTTAATAGAATTTTAAAGAATGTTGTAGGATGCCTCTGTTAATACAAACAGAAGTATGCAGGGACTGCTGGGGGTTGGTTTACTGTGTTTCCTCCCACATTGTTAATTAAAGGTCAGGCAGTGATGGAAAGTAACTAAAATTACATTTACTAAAGTACTTTACTAAAGAACTGTACTTTATCTTATTTTATTTGTCTTACTGTTATAATTACTTTACAGATAATTTTTTGTACATACAATATACACATGAACATATTATATAATAGGATGCATGGTTATAGATTAGACTACTTAACAGTACATAAAATAGTTGATATTACCTTGATTTTGAATTAGTAGTAATATTCCAGTAATATTATTTACTGTGTTGATGCTCTGAATGGGACCATTCTGTATAAGAAGTACTTTTACTGTGGATACTTGAAATACATTTAGCTGATAATGCTTCTGTACTTTTCTTTAAAGGTACCATGTGGAGTTTTTTGACCGCTAGTGGGGATAGGGAGCAATGGTCTGACAAGTGCATGCCCGTTTTCGTTTGTACACTTATGAGGATGCAGGCACTCAAGCGCACAGATGGCACAGTTCACATCCTGCTGTCATTTTTGGGCAAATCCGCTGATTGACATGTAGTGGTGACAGTGCACTAAGAAACGTAGCAGTGCACCAACAAACACAGTGAAGAAGAAGACTGCTAGCAAGCAAACAAGGATATATTAAATATTTCAAAACTAATTTTGTTGAAAGGTGCTAGATGTAAGTTTTTGCTATCGCTGCATAGCCAATGTTAGCAACAGCCGTTTACTTAACAGTCTAGAAGAAACATTGCCATTTCAGCATCAAACTTCATTCCTTTACTCGCCAAGAGCTATCTCCAACGATGGAAAGCAATGGCAATTTTAACCCTTGTCTTGCTTCTAGTTCTATCGCTTCTTTTCTTTTACTGAAGCGAGCATGCTAACCAACTAGTAATACCACTTTGCAATAGTGAGTCACTGTAACATTCAGTCTGCCCTCAGTCCAACATGACCTCTTCTCTTGTAGATGCGATGATGGCTGAAGTTCTTCATAAGTAAACACCTGTTAATGCTAATGCTGGTTATGTAGCGATAGCAAAACTTATATACATAATTACATATAGGAGGGAAATACCTCAAGGATAGACACATTGGATTTTTGTTGAGAAACACTTGATGTAAACATAATTTTTGTTGTTTGCAAGAAAACTCCACAGGATTCCTTTAAGCATCATTACAAATGCAGGACTTTTAGTTGTAGCAGAGCATTTTGAACATTGTAGTATCTGTACTTTACTTATATAACGAATACTGGTTTGAAATATAGTATAGAGCATTGTACAGAAGTAAAACTTCTATTGATTTAGGAAATCTGCAAGGCAAAAATGTACCAAATCCGTAAATGCTGATTGTTTTTTCATTTTTTTTTGCATAATTAAAAGTAGATTTATTATAGAATTATTGTAAACTGTTGAGCCTTTGCAAAACAATTGTTGCAGTTTTATATATCTTTAATTCCTTTACCATTGGACATTACATGGATTTAAAGCAAATCATTAAAAAAAAACAAAATAAATGTGTATATATATATATATATATATATATATATATATATATATATATATTACATATATACTACCTAAAAATAGGTATATGCTTTGGTCACGGAATGAAAACTTGACATTTTTCATAACATTTCCAGAGTGTAAGAGAATCCTAGTCATATGGGATGTATTTAAGATGTTAAAGGGTATAACCAGCTGTGTCCGACCTGTTGTGATTTATTCAAAGTTTTGTCTACCACCTGTATCCCCTCGGCCAGGACACCTTTTATCTCACACCTGTCAACACGTGACATCTCACTTTATGCAACCCCTATTCCCACAGCATTAATGCCTCATTATCCATTCTAATATCTATATATATATATATATATATATATATATATATATATATATATATATATATATTATTATTTCTAGATATAGTAAAAGTAGTTATCGTCAGTAGAGTATCAAGCGGCTCCATGAAAACTAAACAAACAGGAAATTATGTTGTAATGACAGGGGTTTTAGGTTCAAGCTTTGGGCCAAGTGATTTGGAAGAGCAGATCTTAGCTATACAAGGATATGTGCAACTGTGAGAACATGACTGTGCTCATTATGCAGTCTTAAAAGAGGGTTATTTGCTTTTGTCGCTGTAAGCTTTGTGACGTCCTTGTAAAGAGCAAGTGTATTTTTATGTGTGTGTGTAGCAGTTGCAGTAGCAGCTATAACAGTCGAAGATCATTAATTACGGGTATTTTCCTACTTTCCTCCAGGACTGATAGTATGCTGCAGAGATGCTGGCTCATTGGAGTAAATGTCATTAGTACTTTGTTCGGCTAGTGCCCTGAAGTCTTGTTTCTAAGCCTTTTTTGTTTTAAGTGGCAGCCTTGTGTGAAGCTCCCTTACACTGAACCTATTTCTCAAGCCCTTATCCCCCCCTATGGAATTCACCACCAGTGTATTCATGTCCAAATGGGGAGAGGGAGACAATAAAGGGTAAGAGCAAGAACAGTCCAACAAGGCTTTATGAGTAACCAGTTAGCATCTGTATCAGTGTTTATCAATCTGCATAGTGCTTAGACAGGCAGGACAAGGCAGGACAGGGGATTAAGCTAACAATCTGAATGAGACAAACAGCATGGTTGGTAACAGGGAGGGACTAAGTAGTTAGCGTGTGGCTAAGGATACACTCTGGCTGAGACTCCCGATGCAGCGTTAGGGAGGACTGTCAGCATGCTCATTAGCATCGCAGCCTGGATAGAGGTAGAACTGAACCTGCTGCCGGGGCTGAGTCTGCCGAGAGAGGCCCACAAAGGAAGCTGCTCCTCCAACATGAAAGGCACACTACAGTCCTTGTGATTTCTGCCTGATGATTTTTTTTTCTCACCAATTTGTACTCCTTCTCCTAATCATATCCCGTATCCGCTCTCTAAAACCATCTCATCCCAAACCTCCTCACTAATCATGTAAGTTGGAAAGGAAGAAATGCTTAACAGATGCTAGTATTGTCAGGGGCCAGTTACATGCAACTGCATTTTCACAGCTCAGTGGAACTGAGCGTTTTGGGCGGTTTACTTAAGAAGACTCATTCCTCCTCCCCTCAGTTTAACCCCCACCACTTGTGTCTCACTTTATTTTGGTGTGTAGATAGACTTATATGCCCTTATTCTATCACCAGGGTCAACTAAGTGGTGGAGAAAAAACACCAGTGCAGTGATTACAGCTGTTGACAGGCAGCTTTGGGTAGTTTAAAGCCCTGAAGTTGCACTGCAGTGTGCCTGTGCTGCAAAATAGTGAATATAATTAGCCCATATTGCAGTGTCTAGCATCTTTATATCCCTAATTGTGTTACATTATGAAATTATGCTAAAAATGAATGTGCTAAATTAGGAGTTCTGTTCCAAAATGAGATATCCACTCTCCATATGGCCTAACGGCAGCTGAGAATATTTTAGATTAATATTGAAATTTTCTGAAATTATTTTGACTATGGCTAAGCAATGTCGACCGAAGTGGCATATGACGATGTCTACAGTGAAACATTGCAATGGAAGATGACAGCGTGGTGGGGGTTAGGTTTTGGGGTGGCTTAACAGTGTGAAAGCCCAAAACAATTTAGAAGAATTATCCACAACATAACCATGGACATTTAGCAATATTCAATACTTACAAAAAATGCTCATAAATGACCCTTTGCAGACAGGTATTCTTCTAGTCTCATTCAGCATGAAGGACTTGACTGTCAGATCCTTTGTTTTGTGGTTTGCTGAATTATCCACTTTAGGTTTTCTTTAACTAGCATGATATCCATATAAGACAACAAAGTGGCATCCAGTTTTACTTTCTCCGTTGTGAAATGAAGCACTCGGTTTATATTGGTTAACTTCTCGGCAGACATATTAGACAACTGATTAACTTTTTCTGAGTTGTGTGTTTACAAGTAACAGAGGGAATTTTCCCTGACTGCTATAACATGTTTTTTTTGCTACGTTAATAAGTTTCAGCTTTCCTTTTCTTTTCATGTCCTGATAGAGATAACATCGTGGACTTTTCAGTTTTGTCAAAATTGTCCATCTTTAAAGATGGCTTTGAGCCAAAGTTACGCCGACATTCCCTTTCAGATAGCACCTGGCCTGAATAATGTCCACTGATTCATTGGTGTTTGATGTTTTCTGCTATAAAAGTTGGGGGGGGGGGGTCACGATGTTAGGCTCAATATCTTGATGACTGTCAGCCATCGGTGATCAGCCCAATCCTAATATCGACAACACCTTAAGACATTTACTTACAAAATAATAATTTTTTTTGAGTCATTTTTTTTCAAAATATTGCTGATTAATTTATTTTTCTTCTAACTGAACTTATTTGTTTAAGATTTTATAATTAAAGTATTTTGCCATGTAATTACACAAAGTTGTAAATTCATTCTGACGTTTCATCTTCAGTTGTTTACAGTGGGTCATCTACTTGACACTGTATTTGAGTTATTGCTGCCTACACTGGCTTATTTGGCTAAGATGCAAATTGGGTGCAAATTAAATTCCTTCAAAGTCTTCGCTACATATATTATATGAGTCCAGAGAGACATGGATGTGAACTGCAACTTCACTGGCTGGCTGAGGCATACAACAGCGAGGCAGTAATTCTAGTTCTGTGAAGATTAGATCAGTCTGCATCAGGAGGTCATTTGACCAGGTCAAATATTGACTCAAAATGACAGAAATAGATCAAGACAAAAACGTGTGGCCTCTTGACACCTCTTGCGATAAGAATACTCCTGAGGTAGCATCAGTCAACCTAAAACTAACTAACGAAAAAATAAATTAAAGGCCCAATCTGTCATTTTTGATCACATTAATCACACAAAAAAATATTAATGTGTGATTATAATTGAAAATATGGGCCCATTTTACTAGTGTGTTTACAAACATTACAGTTCAGTGAAAATATTAGCTTAAATGTGTTGTCACTGTATTAAAATGCCAATTAATGCCATTTAATCTGAGTGTGATAGTTTTTGTTATTGTGTTTTGATTTTTGGGGGTGGAATGACCTCATTGTTTAAACTGTGCATTATGCCTTTAAGAGCCAATGAAATTCTAGGGTATGCTTACATTGCATAGTAATAGTTTATAATGAAATTACTGAGCAGTACAAACTATTAGTTAGTGTTTTTTTTTCAGTTCCTTTTATGCTACTATGCCTAAATTCATGCAGAGACAAGTTAAGTAAAAAAAAAAAAATTGACATTTTCTGCTAACTGAAAGAAATCATACTTGACATAGATAAGATTTGCCAAGAAAAGAGAAATGAGAAAAGAGAATTACAACTTTTAAACATCGCTTTTTTAAACGTGCCTGACAGCACACACACAGCACAAGCCATATCAGCACCACATGTCTATGGAAGTGCTGCTCTCACAAGTTACTTGCAATAAAAACTAAAAAAAACGTTGTGAGGCAGTGAATCACTTTCCCAAAGTAACTTCCCTCAATGTTTAAAAAGCTAAACCAAAGTGAATGCTACAAAAGTAAAATATGTGTGAATTAGTTTTTTATTCTTTCTTCTAAAAATAAGTCTGGTTAGTTGTTTGCTCTGTTGTGTGCACTACAAATGTGGCCACGCAGCCTTTGAGAATGCATGTTTGAAGTTGGACAACCTCTTAATCAATACACCATCTGTTGTGCTAAACTACTTACTCCTTCACAGATGACCAGAATACTAACGCACTTTGTCCTTTTTCCTTTGCAGCACCTCCAACTGTCCGCATTATACATTCAGGACATGCCTGTAATGTTGAGGAGGAGAGGCACACGGAGAGAGTCTACACCATCAGAGAGGGAGAGACCCTGGAGCTCACCTGTCTGGTGACGGGGCATCCTCGGCCACAGGTGAGGAACTCAGTACCCATCCGTCTGCCCTTAACTGACAACATGGACAAAAATAGCTACATAAGGGAATCATGGGACAACATGCTAATTTTGTAGCCCATTTCTCGTACTGTCTCTCTTTAGCATAGCTTTTTTAAAAATTCTTTATTAGCGTTATTGAGTGGCAGCAGCTTGAAAATTTAATCCTTTAATTATTGAAGGTTTATGTTGCATTGTGCACCTGCATGTTGATAATGAAAGCTTCCAAGTCTAATGAGAATGCAGAAACGCAGCAGCTAAAAACATCTGCCAAAACAAAATGTAATGAGTGAGAAACAGGCCACAGTAAAAAGACTCTGGGTCATGTGAATTCACATGGGTCCTCGGCATCTGAAAAAAAGTTTTTCTCAAACTCTTTTATTTACTGTTGTGATCTGAACTAATTAAACGACCTTCCACCTTTTTCTGAAGAAAACAGGCTTTTAATTTGTTCTTGCTGTGCCGCTTTCGCATTCCTTTTCTCATTCAAATCTTTTGTGTATAAAAAGCATGTTAATAAAAGACAGCAGAAACAAGATCCTATCTATTTGCATAGACAAAATAACATCTTATGTGATCCACGCAAGTGTAAATGTCAGCGCTGACAACCTGACTACCGCATTTTGTATTAATCTGGGCAGGATTTGAACACGTTAACCTTTCCAACATTTATAGAATGTTGTTTCCAATTTGCTTGATAACACAAATTACATGGAATTCAGCACTATCTCCGGACAGGACTAAGCTCATTTACATTAACTGATATAATTCCCCTTTTGTTCGATAGACAGGGCCATTAGTTTGTATACTTTCCCTCTGGATGCCAAAGCAAAAGAACATATTGATTTTTACATTTCTATTGAAAAGGTGAAGCCTCTTAAATTAGCGAGAAGTTCAGAAACACCGTTCATCTCCTTTTGTCGTCAGGAGGGACAACTTCGCACTCATCATCTCTGTCTTCCCTCTTAATTAGAATTTCTGAAAAACAGCAGAGTCAGGGGAGGCGGGGTGAGGAGAGGAGAATGGGAGATCAAAAGCCCTGCATAGCTGTGGCAAGAGAGGCAGGATCGCCTTTGAAACAGAGTCATTATTAGAATCACGCAGATCCCCTGGCACATCGGGTCTCGGCTGTGTTTCTCCGGACTTTGGGATGTGTAAGCTTTTCCCCCCTCTGGAAGTGGCATGGGAGAGGTTTTGGAGGCTGAGGAGGTTATCTGTAGTGGCAGTGGACCTAAGGCTGGTTTTGTGATGATGGTTGAAAAACACAAGGGTATTTGACCTCATCTGAAACCGACTTGCAACTTAATACAGCAATAACAGTTCATCTTTTCATTAGAATTAAATATTAATCCTCAGAACATGTTCAGGGTCTTTCTTTGCCCCAAAGTTCCACATTTTAATTGAGCTGAGTTTCTTCATCTTTCAAGAGTATATGTGGGAAAAAAATAATCAGTACTCTTTGCAAAGGTTGTAGTGCACTTTCAGTGTGTCCTGTCTTTGTTAATGGGCTTATGTTTGGTTTTATCATGCACGTACACATAGTCTACATACACACAGAGACCTTGATTCTGTAAGATATTTACTATACAGATTTGCTTGCATAACTTCCCCAAAACAGGAGTTTAATCACACAGATTTTTATTTCTGAATCTATTTTATGTTTTCAAATGCTAAAATTAACATAAAACATTTCATATGAAAAATTCTCAATAAATTTTTTTCAAGACAATTGATTAAAAAAAAATAACTGGCTACTTTAATCCATTGTAAATTTCACCTGAGCATCTGTTTCCTTTCTTTTTGTCTGTTGATTTAGACTACAAAACTCAAATGCTTGCTGTAGCTAATAAAATGGTGCATATTCAGCAATGCTCAAACAGTAATCTATCTTTAAACCCTCTAAAACATCATGACCTCGCGGTACAGCGAGCCATTTCATAAGGACGCCTCAGAGCCAGCTTTTCACCTGCAAGTGTGCCCCTGACACTTTTCCTGACAAAATGATGCATGGAATTCACAAAAAACTGATCAGTTGTGCATGCTAAGGTAAAGTTTACATATATATGATGTCCATGTTTTAATGACCCATACATTTATAACTCATGAGCCCCTTGTGAAAAAGGGAAGGGGGGGGGGGGGGTTCTTCAGACTGATGGTGTTGGTTAGTAAATTATGTATATTGAGCA